>NW_007727772.1:152476-355600 GCF_000696425.1 Galeopterus variegatus
AAAAGGACAAAAGACAAAAAAAAAAAAAAAAAAAATAATACTGTTGCTGGGCCGGCCCGGTGGCGCACTGGATAGTGCGCCGCTTGGGAAGCGCGGCGGCGCTCCCGTCCGAGGGTTCGGATCCCACATACAGACCGGCTCCCGCTCGCCGGCCGAGCGAGGCGCGGGAGCAACGCCGAGGCTTGCGATCCCGTTGCCGGTCCCCGGTCCGGTGCGGGGGCAACACTGAGGGTTGCGATCCGTTGCCGGACACGGAAAAAGGACAAAAGACAAAAAAAAAAAAAAAAAAAAAAAAAGGTGCAGCTGGATACATACCATTTGATAACCCTTACAAAAAATAGTGTAGTAACAAAAGTTTTTTTTTTTTTTTTTTTTTTTTTTGTCTTTTGTCCTTTTTCCGTGTCCGGCAACGGATCGCAACCCTCAGTGTTGCCCCCGCACCGGACCGGGGACCGGCAACGGGATCGCAAGCCTCGGCGTTGCTCCCGCGCCTCGCTCAGCCAGCGAGCGGGAGCCGGTCTGTATGTGGGATCCGAACCCTCGGACGGGAGCGCCGCCGCGCTTCCCAAGCGGCGCACTATCCAGTGCGCCACCGGGCCGGCCCAGCAACAGTATTATTTTTAACGGCTACATACAAACACATGTAGTAAAAGATTGAAAACATGCACAGGAAGGAAACACATTCACTTCTGGGTAATGAGCACTTTTGGGGAGGAAGAAAAATGAAACTGGAGAGTATACAGGGAACTTCAATTGTATTTCTAAAGTTCAGATTTACTTAAACAAAACCTAAAACAAATCCAAAAAAATACTAAGATTAGTTGGGTAAAAAAATAGGTTAAGTCGCAGCACTTTTCTATATGTCTGAAATACTTCATAAGATTAAAAAAAGGAGAAAGTAAAAGAAAATATGACAATTCATCAATTTAAATAAATTTTAAAAACTCGCATTTTAATATTTTTTATTTTGGAAAAAATTTTAAATTACAGAAAAGTTGAAGAATAATATAGAAAACTCATATTTTTCTACCCACATTCACCAATTTTTAACATTTTGCCACATAAATTTTATTATTCTCTCTCCCATTGCACATATACATAGATATATATATTTTTCTCAACCATTTGATACTCGGTTGCATATATCATGGCCTTCTACTCCTTAATACTTCAGCTCGTATTTCATAAAAACAAAGATAATCTCTTAAGTAACTATAGGATAATTATCAAATTCAGAAAATTCCAAATTGATACAATACTTTAACATACTATTCCTAATCCAGTTTTGTTAAGTGCCCCAACAATGTCCTTTTTAGCATTATTTTTCCTTTTTTCCAGGATCCAGTCCAAGAGCATGTATTGCATTCAGTTTTGAAGTCTCTGTAGACTCCTCAGCCTTTCTTTGTATTTTATAACATGGACCTTTTTGAAGAATACAAGGCAAGGCAGTTGTTTTTCTTTTCTTTTTTTTTTTTTTTTTCCTTTTTGTCTTTTTTTTTCGTGACCGGCAACGGATCACAACCCTCAGTGTCGCACCCGTACCGGACTGGGACCGGCAACGGGATCGCAACCCTCGGTGTTGCCCCCGCACCTCGCTCAGCCAGTGAGCGGGAACCGGTCTGTATGTGGGATCCGAACCCTTGGCGGGAGCGCTGCCGCGCTTCCCAAGCGGCGCACTGTAGCAGTGCGCCACCGGGCCAGCCCAAGGCAGTTGTTTTTCTAATGAAATATTCCTTAATTTGGGTTTGTCTGATGCTCCGTTATGATTAGAGTCAGTTTATGCATCGTTAGCCAGAATACCGTAAAAGTGATTTTGTGTCCTTTTCAGGGTATCATTAGGAGACATGTGGTGTCCATATGCCTCTCCCCCAACCATTGCTGATGTTAATTCTGTCAGTCAAGATGTTATCCAGTTTCTCTATTAGAGAGGAAAAGAATGTATATATTTCCCATTGCAACTAATAAGCAATTAGTGGAGAGACACTTTAAGATCATGCAAATACATTGCTCTGCATCAAACATTCCCCCCAGATTTAGTATCCATTGATGATTTTTACCCAACCTTATCTATACTATGAAAATGGTAATTTTCCAACTTCACTGCTCCCTTTTCATTTATTGTTTGACATCTTACCTTAAGGAGACTTCTCTTCTGAGTATTCACTTACTCATTTATATCATTATGGATTCATGGATTTCTATTTTTCCCCCAACGGTTTAAATTTCTTTACTGTTCTCAATTATTATTTCTTGCATCTTTTATTGAGAAAAAATTCACATATAAAAATGCACCTTTTTTAAATGTGTAATTCAGTTGCTTTTAGTATAAATCACAATGTTATTAGAACCATCACCACTATCTAATTCCAGAACATTTCCAAAACCTGTCTGCAAAACCACCGTTACCAGTCAGTCCCAATTCCCACACTTCTCTGCATTCCCTGGCAACCACTAAATCTTCCTTCTGTCTCTATGTATTTGGATCTGCCTATTCTGAACATTCCATATAAATGGAATCATATAACATGTGGTGTCTTGATTCTGGCTTTTTCAACTTAGCATGATGTTTTTAAAGCTTTGCCTATGTTGTAGCATGAATCATTCCTTTTTTATGACTGAATAATATTTCATTATATGGATTTACCATATTTTGTTTAGGTTGCTTTGTTAAGTTGTTTCCACTTATTGGATATTATGAATAATGCTGCTACGAACATTTGTGTACATGTTTTTGTTTAGATACCTCTTTTCAATTCTCTTGGTATATTCGTAGGACTGGAATTGGTGGGTCATATGGTAATTCTATGTTTAATTTTTTGAGGAACTGCTAAACGTTTTTCCAAATAGGCTGCATCATTTTACAATTCCATCAGTAATATATGAGGGTTCCAATTTCTCTACATCCTTGCTAACACTTGTTAGCTCCCTTTTCTTTTTTTTTTAAAATTATTGCCATCCCAGCTGGATATGAAGCAGTATTTCCTTGTGGTTTCAATTTGCATTTACCTGATAGCTAAACGATTAGCATTTTTTCATGTGCTTATTGGCCATCTGTACATTTTCTTTGGAGAAGTATCTATTGCTTTGCCCATTTTAAAATTAGGTTATCTTTTTATTCTTGAGTTTTGTGTTCTCAATTACCTGAAGCTCAAATAATTCCCAGTTTGACCAGTGGGGGAGGAGCTCTTTCAAGATGCCTTCTATATTGTCTCTATATGCCACCATCATTTTTTGGAGCACTTCCCATTTTCTTTCACAACAGGTCTTTTGGTCTTGGGAATAGGCCATTACTGCAAAGGGTCCTGGTTCCTTTCAGAGGGAAATGGTACTAGAAATCAACATCCAAGCACCAGATGTGCTCATTGCCATGGATTCTCTGCTTTTAGGCCTCTTCAGCAAAGGTATGAGAAATAATAAGTTCATGCAAATCCAGTTCATCCACCCATACTAACCATCCCCCAAATTTTTTCCTTGTTTTCTCTCATTCCATATTTTATCTCCTTTCTTCTATAATGAGAACCCTGGTCCCCTACAATATCAACACATGTAATCATTTACTAAATCTCACCATATACATAAAATAATTTTATACCTACAAGAAAACAAACAAAATAGAACCTACCAAGAAAAGTTCAAGATTTGTTTACAGTTCTGTCCATACCCCCAGAGGAATAATATGATCAAATATGGCTTCTCTTTCCTTTTTTTTCTGCAAAAGTAAGGGTGTGGGTGTGTGCGTGTGTGTGTGTATGGAATATACTGCCTTGCACTTAGCTCTTTTCCCACTAACTTTCAAAGAATAAAAATTTAAGATCCTAAAAAGGCATTTTCTCAGATAGCCTTGAGGAGGAAGTGGTAAATTACGACTCTTTCCCCACCTTTATTTGAAGTCTGTCCTCTTATAATCCCCTTTCCAGTACTAGTTTTGCAATACAGAGATTGCTAAAAGAAAAAGAAAAACTTTCTGACAATTGAAAACAAGCAGAATTATTATTACCTATTATTATATTGTATGTTTATATGGATTTTTAGCTGTTTATTTTTTCTATGCAAGAGTAAAAAACATATTTCAGAGAAGCAACTGGGATCCCTAGGTTGTAAGCCTAAGGAGGCAATGGTGATAAAAAAAAGAATCAATTTCCTTAAGAGAATATGAGGACTCAGGAAAGGCAGTAAGTATGGGTGACTATTGACTTTTAAAAGAATGATTTCAGTGCAATCGAGAAGTTAATAATCTACATACCAAGAAATGATTAGGGGCTGTGAACAAAAGATTTAAGACTATTCTTTTCAGGAGGTTCAATAGTGAAAGGCAGATTTTGGAAGGGAACACACAGTAGAAACAGGGTTAAAAAGTATCTTTAAAGCTAGGGAAGAAATGAACAGGTATGAGACAGAGTGAGAAAAGTTAGTGGATATGGAGAGACTTCTGCAAAAGAACAAGGAGAAAAGAAGAGTTCCTGAAGATTGTGGGAAGTGGATTGGAAAATGCTTGGCATGCAAAGGCCATGTGGAAGAACACAGTACAGAATGAGCAATATAAACATGACAGTCTATATTAAAATTTCTTCAGCTTTGAGAGTTTAATAATGTAAAGTATACTTACCTGTATTAATATTGGTGATGTCAGTGACAAGCAAACTCTTGATTCACTAAAATGTGAAATACTTGCCAGATTTACTACACGATGTAACTGCTTTGAAACCGCTGCCATCCTTCTATTATTGAACTAAAAATTTTAAGCGTTCTCAGTCACAAATGTATCAAACTCTAACTAAAAGTTGAATTTTACAGATATACATCACTTGGTAAATGTGAATTAGAAATATGTATATTTGTGATTATATACACATGTTCTATTTACATGATATTTTAAACTAGTAATAATACTATCTCAAGTATAATAAAATGAACTGAATTAAAGTTTAATTTTCAATAAATATTGCTATTACACAATAAAACTCACCATTCTTTAGGAACAGTTTTTAGGAATGCCTCTTGATTTTTTGAGCAATTCAAAGGAACCCAACTGCTTAGAATATAAAATGGTGGCTAATCCCAGCTCAGAGAGAGACTAAAAGGTGAGACAGTTAAAGAAGCTGAAAAGGCATTCTCTGGCATAACTCTGGGAAGAAAATATGATCTTTCTCTCCCTTTATTTGAAGACTGCCCTCTAATAATTTCCTTTCCAACACTAATCTTACAACACAGAAATTTAAAAAACAAACTTTCCAACAACTGAAAACTAGGAGAATTGCCATTATCTAACATTATATTGTGTATTTACCTCTTTATTGACTGTCAATACTCACCCCCTGCCCAACTGAAATGTAAGCCCCATGAGGATAGACACATCATCATTTTGTTCTATGATTTATCCCCAATGCCTTGAAAAATGCTGAAATAGTCACTCAATAAATATGGATTAATTAATAGAAAATTAAATACAGAATTCTAATCTACATAAGGAAAAAGCAAACCTCAGTGAACCAGGTTTTTTATGATATAAGTGAATTCTGCATTGTTGCTTTCTAAGAATTGACTATATGTTTGGTTTAGTAGATCATTACTAAATATCTAAGATATACTAGAGTCAAGAGTTTATAAAATTCCTTATTAAAGTAAGGTTAAAATTTTGTCTGGATAAGGGGTGCTTTTCTCTGTAAGCTACTTTTGCCAAAAGGGAATGATTGACAAAAATCCCATATAAGGTTAACGTGCAGAATAGTCTGTTTTCTGTGGCAATGTATATTTAGGGAGGAATGTGTAGAATTTTGGGGTGTTTTAAGATAATAAAATATTCTAACAAATATTCTTACAAAAAAATTTGTCTTAAGTAAAATAAATGGGTTTGAAGTTTCATGAATATTGTATATTTAGTTAAAATTAGATTTAATTCAAAGAAATAAATATTTATTGTGAGCCTTCAGAGTATATGATATGGATTGATGCTAGAAGATTAATACAAAGCAGAATATGATAAGTAGCATAAGGTATTCACTGGGATATCCAGATAAACAGTTTTTAAATGTGTGTCGGAAGCTTGGAGCTAGAAATGAAGATTGGTGAATCATCTTTCCAAGGAATCAGCAACTGCATCTTCGGTGGAATTTTGGATAGGATCTAAGGGAGTTTGGGAAAGGTTCAGGGAGGTGAAGGTGCTTGAGAAAGGACATGAAGAACAAAATTTCCATAAGCAGAAATGGGAGGAGGTGTTCAGGCCAACAGAATTGCAGAAGCAACATGACATAGATAAGAAAGAGTGGGGTGTAGCCAAGGATCCATTGGGATAGTTTGGTGAGAATATGGAAATTGTTTGGGAAAGTAATGAGAAAAAAGGCTTGAAATCTATATTATTGCAGATCTTGAGGACTCTATATAGTTCACTAGAGAACAGGATGGGCACAGATGGAGAGTTTTGGGGTTTTTTTGCTTACTTTATCTGTTTAATCTTCCTGATAATCACGTGAAGTTGGTGTTACCATCATGGTGAACACACATCTCCCAGCACCCCTGAGTCATTGTGACTCTAGTGGTGCTGCCTCTGTTGCTGTCTTGAGAAAGACATGTGATTCAGCTCTGGCTAATGAGAGCCTTTAGTTCCTCAGCCACAGCAATGGATTCAGGAATGGTCACTGACAAAATCACCAACAATGAGATGCTAAGAGACATCTGGGACAAAAGCAAGCACTCTTGACCACTAGATTAGATTCCGGGAAGATATGAGGAGTTGCTTTGAGTATTCAAACAAGGGGAAAGTCTGTCCCAGAATGGCACAAATAAGGGTGTGTATATGGCAGTTTGTGTGGGGATGTGAAAGCAGAATCAAGAAATGGAGACATAAAGAGAAAATCTAGGTCCACTTGACATTGTTTTAGCTTCTGATTAAGCTGTACATGAAATCAGTTCTACCTCTAGCTCCAGTGTAAGCTTTACAGCCTAAGCCTGATTTGAAACCATGATTCTCAGCTGACAGAATGTCATTCCCATTTTACAAATGAAGAAACTGAAGGATAGAGAAAGTGAGTAATTTGTCCAAGATCACATAGGTTTGTAGTAACAGATTTATAGCTCTAACTCATATCTGATGACTCCAAGCCTATAGTATTAACTACAATTTTTTTACTTTGTGAGCTTTCCTATATATGTACATGTATGTGCCTAAAAAAGAGTGGGAGGGAGAGAGTATATCAAAACTTAACTTTGGTCAGTGATATAGTTTGGATATGTTTGTCCCCCCAAAGTTCATGTTGAAATCTGATTCCCAATTTGGCAGTTTTGGAAGGTGTTTAGGACATGGGTGCATATCCCTCATGAATAGATTAATGTCCTCCCTGAAGGGTCAGGGGGTTTGAGTGAATTCTCCCTCTGTTAGTTCCCATGAGAACTGGTTGTTAAAAAGAGCCTGGCACTGCCCTCCCTCTCTTTCTTGCTTCCTCTTTTGCCATGTGATCTTCTGCCAGCTGCCCTGCCACTTTTATGTTATGAGTAGGAGCAGCCTGAGGCCCATGCCAGATGCAGATGCACCAGAATCATGAACCAAATGAACCTCTTTTCCTTATAAATTATCAAGCTTCAGGTATTCTGTTATAGCAATACAAAAATGGATGAGTGCAGTTAATTTTGGTATATAAAAACAATAACTACTGTAAGTGTAGGACTAACTGGAATAGGGAAACAACAGAGACAAGGAAATCAATTAGGAAGTGACTACAATATTTTGGGAAGAGATACTGAACAACACATTTAGAGCAATTAATTAGAAATGAAGGAACAGGTAAAAATTTATAAGACTGGTTATGGGGGTAAGAGTGAAGGATTAGTAAAGAAGTAGAAGCCAAAGATGAAACTAAAATTTTTTCACTTGGCTGACTGGAGGA
Organism: Galeopterus variegatus; assembly: GCF_000696425.1. Classification (NCBI taxonomy): domain Eukaryota; kingdom Metazoa; phylum Chordata; class Mammalia; order Dermoptera; family Cynocephalidae; genus Galeopterus; species Galeopterus variegatus. Next base: position 160,357 of record NW_007727772.1, read on the forward strand.
ACGGTGGTGCTGTTAATAGTAGTAGCAGAGATTTAGGCCTGGGGATTGTTACTGTGGGGAAGAAAATACACTTAATTTTGTTCACTATTAGTTTTAAGCAAACTTTTTTTTTTTCTTTCCTTTTTTGTGACCGGTAAGGGGATCGCAACCCTTGGTGTGGTGTCGTCCGCACCACGCTCAGCCAGTGAGTGCACCGGCCATCCCTATATAGGATCCAAACCCGCGGCGGGAGCGCTGCTGTGCTCCCAGCGCCGCACTCTCCCGAATGAGCCATGGGGCCGGCCCTAAGCAAACTTATTTTAAAGGAGAGTTGAAAATATGGGCCTGAAGTTCAGAGGTAGAAAAATGGAATTTGGGAAGTATTTATAAATAAGTGGCCTCACTGAAGTCTTCATAAAACGTAGAAAATCAATAGATAGATAGATAAAAAATTCAGTATTCCACAAGTACAATGGTTTAAAATAAGAGATAAACACTGTGTTTAATCCTAAAAAGAGACTGCTTTAGATTTCTAATTTTACTCTCATGAGTAAAATTTTACACTTTAAAATTGTCTTAAGGTGGAAAATTTACTGGGCCCAAATGACAAAATGAAGCAACAAAATCTAGTTATTAATTCTACACAGCACACACACATGTGCACACACACACACACACAGAAACACACAAAGAAAACATTTATATCTTTAAAAGATATAATAATGTTTTAAATTGTATAGCAAAAATATAGGGAAATAACATAATAAAAATGACTTGTACTTATGCCCTGAATTTCTCCATGGAACTTAAGATCCTTTAACAGACATTATCTCATTGTTTTAAGAACTGCTATGAAACAATCTGACATTTATATAACACCGTTAATTCTCAATAATCTTGAAGGGCTTTATAAACCCTGGAAGAATGGCTTTGCTCATGTTCAATGTGCAATCACTGAGGGATGGAGGTAGGGGTGGGTGGGTAGTGAAGTGGATAGGAATGTGGTAGATGGCCCATAGAACATAGTAGTAACATACAACCATTGAAGAAAGAAATGTGAAAGACATTTTTAAATGAAACCATGCAGAAACAAGAGCAGAAAAGCTACAAGCTAAAATTGTATTACTCTTTCTAAATCTGAAATAAAATATTGAATACCAACTGGTCTTATTTTAATTCTAGTATCTTAGAATAATATATAGATAGATACTTACAAGGTTAAAAAAATAAGTATCATCTGATAAATTAAGAACTTCATTTTCTTTTTTATCCCTTTTTAAAATTGACAAAAAAATTTATATATTTATGGTGTACAATGTGTTGAAATATGTATACATTGTAGGATGGTTGAATCGAGGTAATTAACTTACACATGAATTCACATACCTCACTTCATTTTTTTTTGGTGATAACACCACTTACAATCTACTCTGTTAGCAATTTTCAAGTATATAATACATTGTTATTAACTATAGTCACCATGTTGTACAATAGATCTCTTGAATTTACTCCTCCTGTCCAACTGAAATTTTGTATCCTTTGACCTATATCTCCCCAATCCCCACCTCCACCTCCTCTCCCATCCCAGAGGAGGTGGAGGTGGGGATTGGGGAGATATAGGTCAAAGGATACAACCATTCTACTTCTCTGAAGAACTCCATTTCCTATAGCGCTTTTTGTTTGGGCAGTAGTCTGTTTTCCAACTGTCAACTACACTTGAGATGCTAAATTATAACTGATTAGACATATATTCGTGGAGGAGGGGGGCTATATTTTTTGAAGACTTCTCTTCCCCTCCTTCCTTCCCTTTTTGGACTGAGGCTAACCTGGTGAAAAACACTCACTGACCTAGAAAACATAAAAAAAAGTTTTGTTATGTTTTTATCAGGTATAGTAGACAGGGTTCTCCAGAAAAATAAAACCAAAAGGATGTGTGTGTGTCTATGTGTGTGTGTGTGTATGTGTGAGTGTGTGTATGTTTGTATATCTCTGTATCTCTATATTTAGAGAGAGATTTATTATAAAGAATTGGCTCACACAATTAGGGAGGCTGCGAAGTCTCAAGATCAACAGTCAGCAAGCTGGATACCCAGGAGTGCCAATAATGTAGTCCAAAGGCCTCGGAGTGCTACTCTGAGTCCAAAGACCTGAGACCCAAGAGAGCTGATAGTGTAAGTTCCAGTCTGAAGCAGCCTTGAGACTCAAGAAGAACCAGTGTTTCAGTTTGAATCTAAAGGCAGAAAAAGACAGATGTCTCAGCTCAAGGCAGCCAGGCAGGAGGAGTTCCTTCTTACTTGTGGAAGGGTCAGCCTTTTTGTTCTATTCAGGCCTTCAACTGACTGGATGAGGGCCGTACACATTAAGGACAATTTACTTTACTCAGTCTACCAATTCAAATGTTAATTTCATCCCCAAATACCTTCACAGACACTCTCAGAATAAGGTTTGACCAACTATCTAGGCATTCCATGACCTAATCAAGTTGACACGTGAAATTAACCATCACATCAGATTAAAGGGCCCTTCCATGGAAAAACTAACAGAATTCAATCTTGCTGAAGCAGTTGGAGTCAATGTAAAAATGCATATAAAGAAGACACTACCAAATTCCCTATTTGGACAAGGAAATATGCCAACTAATGCCAAAAGGCATCAGTTTGTCTTCTCCAGTCACAATATGGAAAGGGCTACAGAAGATGGGTTACACCTCGGTTGGGAACATGGGTGGAAGTAGAGGCAACTCAGGGGAAGAACTAGACATCATAACACACTACAAAACTAGTCTCCTATCCCTAAGTCATATGAGGGAACACAGCCAGTTTTCCAGAGGAATGAGAATACAAGCCTTATACATACTTTGGGACTTTGAATTTCTCCTTAGCCAGCTCATAGTAGAAAGGGGCATAACATCCCTATTAACCCTTCAAAAATACCACTTGAAGTCCTGAACCTTAAGATCATCTTCCAACAAAGAGCACAAATCCACTACTACCACCATTGCCACCAAAGTTATCATATTTTTCAGATGCTGTATACTTTACATACTTAAACCTTAAAATAAACAACTGAATACATCCATTTCACAAATGAGGAAACTGAGGCTATGAGAGGGCAAATGTTATAGGTATGTTTTTGTTTGTCTAGTGTGTATCTGACCCCTTCTTCTGATAACAGATCATGACCCTAATGACAAAGTGACCCTTCATTGATCAGTCAGTACCTGCCTCCTGGGAGCTGGGTGCTCAAGCAGGCTGGAAAGAAGCTAGGATGAATTGTCTGAAGATAGAACCTGGAAAGAGTAAAAGAGCTCCTGTGTTGAAGGCCCTGGAATCTTCCTGACCTTCCTGAAACTTGACTATTTAGTGCTTAGTTCCATTTTGTGTGCTAAGTATCCCATCTTATGGCTTAAATTGTAGTTGGTTATAGCCAAGAAACCTTAAATCTGACTTCAAAGATTGTGCTCTTAACCATGATACCACCCTGGCTTTTGAAAACTAGAATCCTGTAATATTATCTGCCACCGAAAGAAATTATAGCACCCTCTTGATTTTACATCTTAGATTCTTTAGCAAATTTTTTGAAAATACTTAAGCTAACGTGGAAAATCTTGTAAAATTACTCCATAAAATATAACTTTATTGTTGAAAGGGAAAGTCTTTAGTGGGTAAATCTGAGTTGGGTTATTTGGATATTGTATAAAAGGGACAGCCAAAGGTATAAGAAAATGGTACTTCAGCTATGCTATTTTTCAATTAGAGAAGAAAGGAGAACCTTCAAAAATCTTCCAGAGAAGCAGGTGAAGAGAGTGAAAAGAGCACAGGCTTTCTGTTGCAGGTTAATACAATGGGACGAACCAAACACTCAGATTCTTATAGATCCACAGTTGTGGGAAAGGGCTCAATCAATCTCTCCAAGCTGTAAAATGGAGATAGTAATATTCACTTTTATAGGGTTGTTGTGTGAGAATTAAATTAAATAATGTATGTAAAGCTTTTAGTATTGAGCCTGGCACATAGTAAGCTGTTTATGAGAGTGTAGTTGCTATTATTGTTGGTATTACTAAACTGAGTTATGTGACAATGACGAGAGGGCCAAAAGGACAAGGCTGCTGAGAAAAGTCTGGGAGTAACACATAGTTGGAAGCCAAAAGGATAAAAGTATCTAATGGATAAAAATCTAATTCTTTGTTCATATCTGTTGCCTTTGTGTGTGTGTATGTTTAATCTTACATGTATTGTGAAATATAACATACTGAAAAGTGCACAAATATAAAATTTATCAGAAAGTGAACACTCAGGCAGGTCAGGAAATTTTGTGGCTTGCCAGCCCTGCAGAAGCACACCTGTTGCCCATCTCAATTACTAACCTCTTCCTCCCCTACAAAAGCAAATGTTATCTTTTCCTATGTGATAATCACACACTTTCTTTTTTTATAGTTTTACCACTTAAGCATGTGCTACAAATACCACTACTTAATTTTTGCTATTGTAAATATATAAGCCCACACCTCCCACTTGCAAAGAGTACCTGAACATGTGAATGAGTGTCCTGAGTAAATGGAGACGGGCTAGAGTGCAAAAAAGAACATTTCTTCTAAAAACAAAAACAACAAAACATTGATTTTTTTTCCAGGCATGTGCTTGGTAATATGAAAGCAACAAACCTAAAACAAAAAATCACTACTAAATTTTGCTTTTTTTTTTCATATTATATAAATGAAATCATATCATTTATATTCTTTTGGGTTTGGTTTTTTTTATTCAACATTATGTTTATAACATTTTCCACAATGCTGTGTGTAGTCACAACTCCTTCATTTTCAGTGGTATAGAGTATTCCATTATATGAGTATATCACAATTTTTACCCACTCTACTGATGATGAATATTTGTGTTTTTTCTTGTTTTTGGCTATTATGGATAAGGCAACCACAAACACTCCTGTACACATTTCTGATGACAAAGTATGTAAGGGTAGAATCAGCAGGTCACAGAGTATGCATATTTTGAACTTTGGCAAAAAATGCCTACTGTTTTCTAAAGTGGTTGTATCAATTTACACTACCAAAGCCAGAAGATGAGAGTCCCAATGCTCCTTTTTCTCAGCAACAGCTGATATTGTCAGTCTTCTTTTTAGCTATCATGGAGAGTGTGTAGTTTGGTTTCAATTTGCATTTTCCTGAATACTCATGAAGTTGAGCAAATATTCTTGATTATTGGAAACTGGGTATTTTCCTTTGTGAAGTGCCTATTAAAGTCACTTGCCCATATTTCTTTGAGTTATTTCTTTCTCTCATTGATTAGTAATAGTTCTTTAGATATCCTGGCTATGTTGTACATTTCTTCTCCTGTTCTGTGGCTTGCCTCTTCAATCATGTTCAGGGTGTCTTGATGAACAGAGGTTCTTAATTTTAACAGAGTAAACATTTAACAAACTTCTCCTTTATGATTCATTCTTTTTGTATCCTAATCCTTAACTCTCTACATCAAGGTCATAATAACATTCTCCTAAAATATTTTCTAGAAGTTTTATTGCTTTTCCATTCACATTTAGATCTAAAATCTAAATGGAATTGGATTTTATGTCTGGTGTGAATTAGGGGTCAGTCAAATATTCCTTTTCTCAAATTAATAATCCAATAGTTCCAGTACTATTACTGTAAATACTATCCTTTCTCCATTGTTTTGAAATGTTACCTTTTACAGGTGTGGGTCTGTTTCTGTGCTCTCTATTCTATTTCACATTCTATCTGTTGGTCATTGCACCAATCGCACACTGTCTTAATTACTTAACTTTATAATAAGAATTGATATCAGACAGAGAGAATTGTCTTTCTCACTTTTGATTTTTGTCTTTATGTCATTTTTGACTGTCTTAGCTGCTTAGATTTTCCTATAGATTTTAGAATAAGCTTTACAGGTTTTATAGAACCTGTTAGGTTTTAATTTAAATCGCATGATTTAATCTATAGAACAGTTTGGGGAAAATGACATCTTTACAGTAGTGAATCTATCCAATCCATAAACATGGTATATCCCTCCATTTTTTAGATCATCTTTAATGTTATTCAATAAGATTTTGAGGTTTTCTGTGTCCTGTGTGTGTAATACTTATTCCAAGATATTTAGCATTTTCATGCTACTGTAAACAGAATCTCTTTTAAAATTTCATTTCTAAATCTTTGTTACTTGTATATGGAAAATACAGTTGATTTTTGTATAATGAATTTATATGACGCTATCTTGTATACTAACATTAATTTTACAATTTCTCTATAGATTCATTTGGATTTTGAATGTATGTAATTGTATCTGAGAAAGATAATAGTTTCTTCCTTTCCAAACCTTTTCATTTCTAATTCTTGTCTTATTGAACCAGCTAGGAACTCCAGTAAATATTTACCAATGTAATAATGTTGAATAAAAGAGGTTAAAGTGTGAGTCCTCATCTTATGACATATCTTACCCACACCATTATGTATGGTATTTATTGTAGGGTTTTTTTTATAGGTTAATACTATTATTTCTAGTGTGTTAGAACATTTTATTAAAATCATAAATGCATGTTGAATTTTATTAAATGCTCTTCTCCTTCTATCAAAATGATAATTTTCCTTTGATCCTATTAACATGATAAATTATATTGGTTGATTTGAATGTTAATCCAAACTTGTATTCCTAGAATAAATCCAAATTGGTCAGGATGTATTATGCATTTAAAATATTATCTCACTTGATATGCTAGTATTTTTTTTTGAATTTAAGGAGGATGTTCTATAATTTTCATTTCTTATAATGTCTTTACCAGGTTTTCTTATCAAAGTTATTTTGGCTTCATAAGTTAAATAGCAAATTGCCCCCTCTTTTTCTATTCTCTGGAAGAGTTTCTATAGATTGGTGTTATTTGGGGGAGTTTTAAAATAGAGATTTGATTTCTCTAGAAATAACATTCAGAATTCTACTTCTTTTGAGATTAGTCTTGATAAGATGCAGTATTTCTTAGTAGCCTCTTGAGAACATTTTAATATTGATAGGATCTACAATTACGCCCTTTTAAAAAATTCTTGGTGATTATTTGTCCCTTTTTTTCTTTTTCAATCCAGTCTCATTAAGAGTTTGTCAACGTGATTAGTCTTTTAAAAGACCGTATGTTTGGTTTTGTCATACCTATACTATCAACATGTTTTCTAGCACACTGATTTCTGCTTTTATTTTTTATTATTTCCTCCTTTCTTCAGGTTTAATTTTCTGTTCTTTAAAAACAAACTTCTTGAGAGGAATATTTACTCAATCTTGTCTTTAAACTCCTTGAACAAAGTAAGCATATTTATTTTTATTTTTATTTTTATTTCTTTTCGTCTTTTTTTGTGACCGGTAAGGGGATCGCAACCCTTGGCTTGGTGTCGCCCACACCGCGCTCAGCCAGTGAGTGCACCGGCCATCCCTATATAGGATCTGAACCCGCGGCAGAAGTGCTGCTGCGCTCCCAGCGCCGCACTCTCCTGAGTGTGCCATGGGGTCGGCCCAAGCATATTTATTTTAAAGTCCATTTCTGATCATTTTAGTATCTGGAGTCCCTTTAGAACTCCTTCTGGTTTGTTGTTTCTGCTTTTTTATTGTTATTTATTGTTATTTTGTTTCTGTTATTTAGTCAACTGATTTTGTTTCCTTGTACACGTGGTTATTGTTTATTGTGTGCTGGACATTGCATTTGCCAAACTGTTTAAAGAAAAATGTAATGTCTGGAATGATATTATTTTCCTCCAGTGAGAATTTACATTTGGCTTATGCCAGTGCCAATCTAGGATGATCCTAATCCAATTTCAGGGACTAACTGTGATTTGAAGCTATATACCTACACAGGCCTTTTACTAGAGAAAAGGCTTTAAACATACATCCAAAGTAAGATGTATTCATAAACATCCCCTTACTAGGCCCTGAACTCCAGTCCTTATCCCCTATCCTCAAGAGGCTGTCAAAAACACCATACCAACTTTTAGACTTACCACTATGCCCTCTGAATTCAGCAAATTCTCCTAAGGGAAGAGTTGCCCCAAACCTCCATTGGCTCTTAGCCTTGAAATTTTTCACTTTGTTTTTAGTTCTCTGATGTCTTCAATATTTAAAAAAATTAAAGAAAAATTATTCAGCTTTTCTAGTAATTCTAATTTAGTCCAAATTACCTTGTCCACCTTTACCAGAAGCAGAAGACTCCTTACGCTACCTCACCCTGTCATCACTAAACCATATGCCTCATTTAATGCCACAATGTATACTAATATTTGCATGTATTTGTAAAATAGTGAAAGGTTTTACTCTGTTACAACACGACAGAGATGATATATGTACATTAGACAGTGCTCTATGGTCCAAGCAGGTCAAATGGGACAAAGAACAAGAAAGGAATCAAATGGAATGATGGTTAAAATGGAAAGAGGAAAGGGCAGGCAGCCAAGAATCAACTGTCAAGTTTTCAGGTAATCAGAGAAGTGTCTAACGTGTGAACAGAATTTCAGTGTTATATCCAGAAAAATTCTCTTTAAACTTTTGATCATGTATCCTTATTTGAGCATTCACCCTCAAAATTTACATATTCATTTGTAAATTATGTAAATTTTTACATATGCATTACTAGTATCAAGTTCAGACACCTTCTTCTCTTATTCTAATGGATCATCTTTGTACCATTTTGAAGACTACTGCCCTAAAAGATAGGAAGTAAAGGAACTGGTCTTGCATGGACAAGAAGCCAGAAAGTGGGGTAGGAAGCGGCTGAAAGACCTGATCTAATGATAAGTAATGTGTTCCTATTAAGGACGTCTTAGCTTGAGTGAGGAGCAGGTGGTATCATAAAGCTTGACTAACAGAAAAGATATGTATTTATTAGTAGTTTAAACATATACAGATGTTCTAGTATCTTGAGATTGTGTGTAGTGTATTTTTTGTGTGGAAAAAATACCAATATGCAAAAGCTGCAACTGTACCATTTGCCAAGAGTTTATGTGAAGAATTTTGAAAATATAACCATTTAAAACTGTCAGAATATTACATTAATCATTTTTAAAAATCAACCTAATACCACGCAGATTAAACTGTCCAAAGTAAGTTTTAATGCATCATATTTACAGGTTTACACTATAAAGTTGTGAAAAGAATATCTTTTTCAAATTTGATTAAGTGCTGCAAGATGTTGAAGAAACTCAGCACTCAGATGAATTATATGTTTGATGTCATTTTTGGCAAAACCTCAGAAAATGCCACATAAAAGAAAAACATCTTACTTAAAACAAGGTTTTGACAGCAGTCTGGAAAAGTTAAGAACTCTATTCCCAAATGGTAACACTGGTTATAATCAAACTTTTAATGAGGATATTAGTACCCCTCTTGAGACAATCTAAATACAAAACAAAACAATAAAACACAACATGTGTATGTGGTGGTGCGTGCACATGCGCTCGCTCACACACACACACACACACACACACACACACACACCTTATTATCTTTCACTTTCTAAAGCAAACAGATTTTTAATTATTTCAATATTGGCTCCAAATATCCAATCTGATTCAAATGTTTCCTTGCAGAATTATCAGTGGCCACTTGATAAAGGAAGAAGTGGCAGACTACAACATCAGCTCAGGATTTTTTAAAAATAATTTTTTAAATGACTGTTTTTAAATGAGAGGTATAGAAAATTCTCATCAGCAATGGAGATGGATTCCCTGGCTGTCAATGCTCCCAAATATTCTAAACTCTAGAAAATGGTGGGAAACCTCATCTCTTAAATACATTTAAATGGTCTTTACATGTATCATCCTCTATACCTTATGCTGTCTGATATAAAAGAATTAAGAAAAAATACCCATAAAGCAAGTTGCTCCTTTAAGAGTTATTGGTCGATTTCAATAGGAAAGTTTTTTGTTTTTTTAAAAAAAAAAACATATTATAAACAAAAATTAGAATAAAATGACATTACGGGGAAAAATACATGCGTGTTTCTGGCATGAAGATAAAAAAAGTTCAGAAAAATAAATATCATAAAGTTAACCATGGTTATCTTTGGCAGAAGTATTATGGAGTGATCTTTCTTTTTATCCTTTATGCTTTTCTACAGTTCTGATATTCTTGCAAAGGTATATGTTACTTTTATAATTATAAGAAATAGAGCTTATTATTTATTTTTTTTAAAGAGACAGTTATGGCCCCAAACTAACATTTACCTGTATCAATTAACAACTAATTTTTACTCGGTCAGGAATGGCACAGATATTAGTAATAGGATATGTTTAGCAGTTATTAAAAATATAGCTAAAGGCCCTTGCTACATTGGAATTGCATCATCCACCAGACAAAGAATGCTTATTAGAAAACTGTATTAAGACACTGAAAAGATGCAAAAAGATATCCTGAATACATTGGTTATATTTCATTGCACAGAAAAATTAAATATGCCCGTAATGTATGGTTCAAAATGTAAAGCTCAACAGGATTTGCTCATGATAGCTAGTGAGAAAGTTTCAGATGGATTGTCTAAAAAAGAAGAAAGCACTTTGTGGACTCTCAAACTAAAGATGATCATCTCTTATTCACTTTATCAAAAGATTAAATTGTTCATACAATTGTGAGGGTATGCACATCTTTACATGTGCTATAGAATTTTAAAAATCTTTACTATTTAAAAAATTACATTATTGAAAGATATATTGTTAATAATATAGCATGCTTTCTAGCATGTGAAGGTAGTAATATGTTCAAGAAAATTTCTCTTGAGGGACTGATTATGCTAGCTATAGAACGAAGCTTTATTTTTCCGGGACTTCCAGTAAATGAGATATTCTACACAACTGAATATTCCAGATAAGGGAATATTATTTTTAATTGATTAAGCCTATTGAATTTTTTTTTTTACCAATTATGTCTGAATCATTGCCCATCTCTACATTATTAAAGAATAATAAATACCATCTAAACTTTTCTTAATGAATCAGAGTCATTGTAATGAGCATCAATAACTTTATCTTTTAAAGGTACTAACACACTCTCAGAGTAAGTGAAGTATCTACAGCAAATACATCCATAATATTTGACTACTATGTTCTTGTGTTTCCTTACCTAGTGCCAGTGGTTGGCTATTACCTTTTGCTGCTACCAGAATAGATGTCTCAAGGCATGCCTTTCTATATCACTTCAAAAAAAATTTTTTTAAGCCCAATAAAATAATGTGCTAGAAAGGTCCACGTGTCAGCTCCTGCTCTGTTTTTGCTTTTGCTTATTTATTTTCTCTTCTAAATTATTGAGATACACTTCATATCCCATATGTATATGGGAGTATACTCTCCCTAATGTCTATTATTCTTTAATCTGTTTTGAACTTAGAAAAACAGATTATCAATTTGTTAGCACCATGCCCAAAGTAAGAAAAAACAGAAAATGACTGGTGGCTTGAGAGGCTGTCTATGAATCAAGTGCAAAGATACTTTCACTTTTCCATGTAAATAAAGTAAAAATTAGCACATAGGTTGAGAGTAGATTATGGGGAAAAACAGGTCTGACACTTCCGGCCTTCAAGAGAAAAATGCTGACTCAAAGAAAAAAAATGATGACCTGAAGAAAGTTAGCTGCTTTGGATAAAAGGGCGAGTTTGCTGAATGAGAAGAATTTATTCGATGTGGTATTAGGCATAACAGAGCTAACATTCCAAAAGGGTTTCTGTTTCTTATAAAAACCATGATTAAGCTGGTTAACATTATATGTTAGACACATGAAAAGTAGTCAAAAACTATTTACTTTCACAACCTATCTATCAAGCCTGAGAGTCCTTAGTCTGACTTAATCCAGTATTAAAAAGATAGTTTGAGAAACCTGAAATGGCCCAGTTCAACTTGAGATGTACTAAGCAACTCAGGGATGTGTTTCATGAAGAGACCTTAAATTTCTTGATTACAAGCTCAGATTGCCCTTTCTCCTGTTATTTCTGGTACTAGTCATAGAGCAAGTATTGTCTGCTTAGAAATTTGAAAAAAGGCTTTGACACCTTATCTCCCTAAAGTTGATTAGAGAATATGTCCAAACCTGTATTCCTGTGTGACCATGTTCAGTTTGGTACTCGTTTTGATATGATAAAACTTAAAGAAACCTGGGAAGGACTTGGAGACATAATTTAATGAAAAGGATTACATTAGTTTATTAAAGAACTTGACAGAGCCAACACAGGAAACCAACTCTATCTCCAATTAACTATCAATCTTATTCAAAATTTATTATCCCCTACAACAATCCTATGCACAGGCCTGGATGATTTACAGTGGGACTAGAGAGACTCCAAGGCTGTAAACAGGATTGTCCTGCAGTACATCTCTTTTGACATTGCTGGTATCTAAAGTAAAACACCACATTCCTTGTTTACCTAAGTAGGGGTGTTGGAGCCTACTGCAGATTCTGTATTCATCTAAGAAATGTAACTGTTTTGAATTTTACAAAGTCAAGTTTCATGCTATTTAAAATTTTTTTAATTCTATGACTATAATAATGGTTTTATTTATTGATATTCTATTTCTTGCACTTACTGAAGCATACTTTTATACATTATCTGAAGTCTTTAAAAAGTAAATACATGACAAACCAATGGCAAATATTATGAGGTTATATTTATATAATGTATCTTCCTAAGAAGTATAACTCTATCTACTACCTGACAACATCTTTGTGATATACAGAATAGCAGATCCTATATATCTTTAAATTTATATATACAGAAATGGATGGGTACAGATTTTAAAGTAATTTGCCTAATGTGATAGAACTATGACTACAATATAAGTCTGTAACTGTATATACAAATCTGGCTAAGGATCTGGCCCTCAAACCTAGGTAAAGACTATAAAATCACTGGAATATTAATCCCTTGATGAAAGGTGATTTTCTAAGATCACAGAATCCCTAGAGAAAGTATCATACTTATTAGAGCACCTGGCTAAATGGGAGACCTCCATTCATGCAATAAGGAAAAAACCAGGTATTTTAATGCACAGGCATTAGAACACAAGGCTTTTTTGTTCTTCCCAAGTGCTTTTAATCCAAAAATAATACATTAGATTCTAAAATGAAGTAGCAATAGTCAGCAAGTGTTCAGACTTACCAGATGTATTCAAAAAACCAGGAAATAATATCCCTGGAAGCTTTACTTAAAAACATATGCAAGTTCACATGCAACCCTTTTTTTTTTTTCCTTTTTATCTTTTTTACTGACCGGTAACGGGATCACAACCCTCGGTGTCGTGCCCGTACCGGGGACCGGCAACGGGATCGCAACCCTTGGTGTTGCACCCGCACCGCGCTCAGCCAGTGAGCGGGAACCAGTCTCCACATGGGATCCGAACCCTTGGCGGGAGCGCTACCGCGCTCCCAAGCGGCGCACTCTCCAGTGCACCACTGGGCCGGCCCACACATGCAACCCTTTTAACAAAGAATATCATTATGGAAATGCAACTTTGAAAAACATAGAAAGTTTATTTTGAGATTTTAATTTATGTCATATTTACATACAGCCATATTGATTATAGGCTTTAATTGCAACTAATACAGTATTAAAATTCACATTTTCAATTTGTAGGATTTGGATAGGAAACAAAATGAAAGCAGAAATAGCTATATTTTTTTCTCACAAGTTTAAAATTATTTTTATACAGTACTGTAAATTTATTAAAGGTTTTCTCATGATTTCATTTACTTTTTACAGGAACACTGAGAGGTGGAGAAGGCATGTTTTATCCCAGGACTTATAAGAAAACTGAATCACAAAGCCTTAAATAACTTCACTGCTAGTAACTGTAATTAAGAATTTTAACACTTCCCTACTAATTTTTTGAGAAGATATACTATTCCAAAGCATTCTTATAACCATTAGTGTTATGTATAACAAGTATCTAGTATTATTACCAAAATTACTATTAAAATACCAAAATTAATGTATTTTTAGTCTCTCTATTTAGCAGGTGTGGTGCATGCATTCAGATGGAAATTCATACAGAAGAGAGGTCTGTATCACATGACAATTTGCTACATCATACTATCGAAAAGGTAAATTAAATTGCTAGACATAGCATAAAATGTTCAAAAGACCAAATCATTCAGAATTGCCAGAATACTCAGATAATTTAGTCTTGGACTAAAATAAAACACTATAAAAGCCTGATATGTAGCCATATAGTCCAATCAAGAAATCTTTCCTGAATAGGTTCATGAGGGTATTCAGCTCAACTGATGCATAAAGTTACAGAGCCAAGGTCAAATAACACTTTCCAAATTCTTTTCATGTGAGGATCTTACTATGCAAACATGTATGAGAACCTCTGGATCTGTTGCCATAGTTCATGTAGTTCTAACCTTGAGATATCTGTCAACTGAAAAGACAGGCTAAGTTCTGACATGTGTTCAATGATGCCTGAAACTCTACTTTGTTTCTATAATGCTATGTAGTGAGATGGCTCATGGTATCATTTTTAATCATGGGGAAAGAAGTACTACTAGACTTGAAAACTTCTTAGAAACGTGAATTTCAAATTTAATATAGTGTTTACTAAAATTCACAAATCTTTCATAGTAAACCATTTTTCATCATTATATCAGCTATACTTGTCAATTTTAAAAGATCATAGGAAGTTTAGAGGAAATACAATTCCGAGAAAAAGGTAATCCATATCATGGATAATAGATAGGTCTTAAAAAGAATTTTGTTAAGTATTCTAACAAGGTAGTGATTATAAAATATTACTCCTAATAGCATTCTAAAAATTTAGAATCAAAATAAAATGGCCCACTTAGTGTCCAGCTCTTTGTTTCTAAATATAATACTTCAATAAGAAGAACCAGAGTTCCTTGGAGAAATCATTGATTACAGGTCCAGAGAAGGGAAAGTACAAGATCAGCCTGGAGTATCTTGTGGTGCCAGGAAATAAGAAAGTGCTCAAAGGATGAGGGCAAGTTAAAAGGACACAGGAGCCAACCTGATAGAGCTACCAATGGCCAAAGCTGGAAAAACGTTGAACAAAATAAATAACGATAGTTTGGGATTATAATACATAGGGTAATATAAATATTCACAAGCCCATATTGAAATAAATAAATAATAGATGACAGCACTCTTTTTCACAGAAGAATTCCAAGTAATAAAAGTAGTAGGAGTCAGGGAAATAGTCATAGAAAATCACGGTTGGACTACCACAGTAAATAACTGTTGCCCATAGGCAAGATCTAATATCTACCAATGAACACTAAAATTAGTGGGGCGGAAGCTTGAGAAAAAACAAGGTATTTGTATAGTCTCCAACTGTCTTCTCCCGATACCTACAAATCTCAAAGGTAAAAAGAATAACTGTATAGTATAGCAACTCAACAGATACCACTTTAACCTAGTAATCAAGGTAATATCAACAGTAATAAGACAATAGGCATCAGGTTACCCTTGATATAATATACTGAGAAGGAATACCACTTATGTGGTAATCTTGCCAAAAAATGCATAACCTTAATCTAATCATGAGAAAACATCAGACAAACTCAAATTCATAGACATTCAACAAAATATTTATCCAGGACTCTTCAAAGTGTCAAGGTCATGAAAGACAAGGAAAGATTGAAAAACTGTCACAAACCAGAGGAACCTAAGGAGACATGATAACTAAATACAACATGAACTCTTGGAATGAATGATCGTAGAAGAAGAATACTAGTGTGAAAAATGGTGAAATTCTAATAAGGTCTGTAGTTAGTTAATAGTATTGTACCAATATTAATTGCTTGGTTTTGACCATTGTACTATGGTTGTATAAGACCTTAACTTTAAAGGTGTATGGAAATTCTCTGTATTACTTTTGCAACTTCTGTATAAAACTAAAATTATTTCAAAATAAAACAATGAAAAATAAGAAAATAAAATGGCCCATTCTGATACTAGAAAAGAAATGATAGCAACCGAATGACCCAATGTTTTTGGAAGTTAATTTTTAACTGTCACTCAGATTTAGGGCAAATCCAGGTATTTCTATATGGTTTAGGAAACATTAAATTCATAAAAATAATTATTAATAAAATTCCCTTTCTAATTATGGAATAAAAAGGATTTAACATGGTTAACATTCACATAAATAGACTGAAACAAGCTCTGTAAGAATCATCTCTTTTGTGTTAAGAAATCAGTCTTTGAAGACTCAAACCTTTCTTTACCTAATTGTATTTAGTATTTCAAAGGCAGATAAATAAACATAGCACTACTTATGTCTAATATAGGCCTTAACTATACATCACTATTATAGTAATTATTTACTGCTTTTCTCTTACTCCAACTAGATCATGAACTAGAGGCAAGAACCATACATCTGTTACCAACCTTATGCCCCTAGTCCAGCACAGTTCTTGAGATATGTCAGCATTTATAATCATTATCTCAAAAGTGAATAAAATATTTAAGCAAAAGATCTTTCTAGTTGAAAAGAATTACTTTCATATATTTAAAATGCTTTTAATTATAAGAAATAGTCCAGTGGGAAAATTATATATAATCTTAAAAATAAAATAATCCTCATTGTACTTCTTTCAAATCTTAATATTGCCAACAGAGCTTGTTTCTATTGTGGGTTATTTTTTAGCTACATTACCTAGTCATAAATAAGTTTATCCTTTCTTTTAAATTCAGTTTATAATTTGTGCCATTATGGTGAGTTAATTTTTCAATAATTAGTTTCATTCAAATATATATTTCAGTGACTTTCAATTGTTCATGAAGTACATGCCTTTACTACTATAGTCACTGGAGATATGGTGCAAATAATCTGTGAACTATGCCATTTAAATTGTTATGTGGTATTACGTGTGATACTTAAAATAAATAATAACAACTATGGCCAAATGTTCTGCATTAGAATATGTATTCTTTTTTTTTTTTTTTTTTTTTTTTTTTTTTGTCCTTTTTGAGACTGGCCGCACCGCGCTCAGCCAGTGAGCGCACCGGTCATACCTATATAGGATACGAACCCGCGGCGGGAGCGCTGCTGCGCTCCCAGCGCCGCACTCTCCCGAGTGCGCCACGGGCTCGGCCCTTAGAATATGTATTCTTTAAGGCTAATGGCTGTATCTTATTCTTTGATATGTCTCCAGTGACTGTTACAGAATCTGGCAGTAAAAACACTTCAAGCTTTCCAGAAGCATAAGAATACAGAAGATATGTGTACGAAGGAAATTTATTAAGTTAAATTTATTATACATCATTACAGGCAATACTGAGTAAGATTTCTGGTCATGTTCATTGAATCTACAATGCAATTTATTATTGTTAAAAGCCAACAGATTTGAGGGTTCTAAGCTATTATTTTGGAAACTTAACATTGTATGCTTTATAGATAAAATGGTTTTAAACTGAATGAAAGATTTTCAGTGAAACAGCTTTTTTTGAAGCTATTCTTGCTTAATAAAAATCACAGTGAAGCAAAAAACATATTTAATCTATATCAGCAGGGTGTTATTCAGCTTTATCAATATTTTAGATTTTTTATGTCTTAACATAATAGTAAAAACAAAAACAAACAAAAACCAAGAGTAGATATTTAATACTATTAAAACCAACATACAATGTTTACACAAGTCCCAAACATAGAGCTTGATGGAGTTTGGAAGTGTTGTCCCCTCCAAAACTCATGTGGAAATTTGATCCCCAATGTGGCAGTGTTGGAAAATGATTGAGTCATGGGGGCAGATCCCTCATGAATGGAGGAGGGGGGATTAATGAGTGAGTTCTCACTCTATTAGTTCCTGCGAGAGCTGATTGTTTAAAGGACCCTGGCTCCTCCTCTCTCTCTCTTGCTCCCTCTTGCCATGTGATCTGCTTGTACCCGCCGGCTCCCTGCCACTTTCCGCCATGAGAAGCAGCAGCCTGAGGCCTAGGCCAGATGTAGCTGTCCCAGAATAGTAAGCCAAATAAATCTCTTTTCCTTATAAATGACCCAGTCTCTGGTATTTCTGTTATAGCAACACAAAATGGACTAAAACAGGGCTCAACACTTTAAAATGTTCTAAAGAGTACACAATATAAAAAAATGAACATTACATCCCTGTGCACTTTTAATCCAGTTATATAATATGGCAACATTTAAGTTTTGCCTGATTTCAAGTTCTCATTAAAATTGCTTAAGAACAACAGTTATGATCATGTTTACATTGAATTTACTTCTCAGACAAATGTCCTTGGTAAAAGTTAATTTTAGCGGCTAACTGTCCAAAGAAAGTATTAAAAAATAAAACTAAAGACCACTCAACTCAAGAAACAAGGAGGTAGAAAGTAGGGAGGAGAAAAGGAGAAAGAAGGGAAAAGGGAAAGGAGGAAAGGAGGAGGAGAGAGAAAGAAGGGGTAAGGAAAAGGAGTATTAAGTGAAAATATAAGCCTGATAAATGCCCTTACCTTCACTTCTTTTCTCTGCTTGTTTTGCTGCATTTTCTACTTTTTTTTGTTTAGCTGCTAAGAGTTCCCGCTTTAATTGTCTTGCTTCTTTTCTGAGCTCTTCACTATTAAGCAAAAGACAGTTATGTAAGTATGCAATATAATGAGAAAAAGTCGTTTAGCAAAAAGAGAACTGTTGATTAAGTACACCAAATCTAAGAAAAACAAAGTGAATAACGTAATTCATTCATTTTGTTTCTGTGTATGTATACTTGTGGCATGGAAACATACTTACAGGATATTATAAAAGTTGCAATTTTTCATAATAGCAACATAAATTAATATATATTCCCGTTCAAGTATGAAACATGAGAAAAGAAGTGATAAAATGGTCTATTGTCCTCTCAATTCGACAGCAAATATTCTAGCTTCAGTTTAATAATTCAAGGAGACCCTAATCTAGACAAAACTTTAAGTATAAATACTATTCACAAAACCTGGACATACACAAAAAATTTGGCTTCAAAATTTATTGAATTCCTAATTAGCACCAGTAACTACCATTTATTAACCAATTATTACACGTTAGGTGCAATGCTAAAAACTTTTAAAACTCACTTGATTTTTAAACTCAAGTTTTTGACTCATTTAATATCATTTTTTGGCATATAATTTCCCCTTCTGTGAAACCTACCAGGCTGAGGTATTCTGATGATTAATATAATCATGTGTTAAAAGCAAACTGAGCCATAAATGTTGACTTCACTACAAGTCAAGAACAAATGACTTGTTCCTGCAAGCCAGTTTTAGGGAAGGAGATTCAAATTCATACCACGGAAAAAATGATTAACTACTCATGTCATGAACCCATAGGGTCACTTATGAATAGTCAAAACTATGCATATGTTACCTTTGAATGTCAGGCATTCACTCTATTTTCAACAAACGCTGGAGCTGATCATGAACACTCAGAGAAGGCTATAAGCCCAAGCAGGCACCCCCCTTTGGAAAACATCTCCCAAGATATCCAAGCCAAGGTTTAGGGAAATCTCAAGTCTAGATAGGCCCATACCGATTCAACCTTTAGAACTTCCTCCTGATCCCAAACCCCATACCCTTTTACCACTGTCCTATATTAGAGTTATCAAACTGACAGGCCTTACAATGTGCATGACTCAGTCCTCTTTATCTTTTTTCCACATTGGACAGATACATCCACATTGTGTGTCTGATTGACCTCCAAGATCCTGAATTCTGAAACCTCCCTCTCTAACCAAAATCCACTATCTTTTAGCTTTTTCAGTCTTTCATTCCCACTGAACTTGCACTCACTTTTACAATAATAAAAGCCAATTACATAACCATAGTTCATGGTCCACCAGCCCCATTCTCACCCTAATTGGCTCTCCATCCATTTTGGATGCTATGGTCAGTCATTTCAGTGTTCTCATCAGAACCCTTAATTTTTGTGACTTGTTTGTCCTGTGGATACATCATAATCACTTGGAAGAACTTGTCAACAAAATGGAGGAGACAAACCTCCAGAGAATATGATAATTTTAGATGTGGGATGTTGCCTGGGAATTTGCCCTTGTAACAAGTTCCCCAGGTTGATTCCAGTATGCACTCAGGTTTGGGACCCAATGCTTTAGGACTTTACTAAAGAAATTATCTTATCTCTTTTACAATTTTAAGCACTCCTACTTGACTGATCCTTTCATTCAGCAAACAAACATGCTCAAATTTCTCTGTACTCTGCTTGAATCAAGTGATTACTATCTTTACAAATGGACTTCATTCCTGAAAGAATAGCTTATATGTACAGTCTACTTCAACCTCTAACTTGCTAATCTCTTGCAATCTATCCCTCTTATACTCCACTGAAACCGCACCTGTATCATCCAAATTGAGTGGCCTTTTCTCAGTACTCCTTTTCCTCTTTGTCCTCTCTATTATTCAATGATGTTAACTACTCTTTCCTTCATGAAATTCTATCTTGATCAGGTACCACTTCGGAATCTTGATTCTCTAGTTTTTCTTTTCCTGGTTATTTTCTCTCTTTCCATCTTATAATTGTTAGCATTTTCTCATCTCAATACCCTGTACACTGGCATTTTAATCTAATCTCACAACATCAACTAGCTCTCCTACATTAGTTATTTCCAAATCTAGATGTTTTGCTTTGAGTTGGTCCTGCATTTCTAACTATGTTACAAATCTCCATGTAGATTAGTGCTGTCCATCAAAAATATAAGGTAAAACACATATGCAATTTTAAGTTTCCTAGCAGCCACATTAAAAAAAGTAAAAGGAAATGGGTTAATTTTCACAACATATTTTATTTAACTTAATATATCAACATGTCACCAATACAAAAAAATATTAATGCAATATTTTACATTCTTTTTTTGTACCAGGTCTTCAAAATCCGGTGTGTATTTTACACTTACAGCACACCTCAATTCAGACCAGCCACATTTCAAGGCCTCAGATCTAAATGGACAGCAGGCCAGATGTCTCAACATAATTACATACTCTGTTCAAACCTGAAGTCATCTTTTTCTTGCCCAAATCTGTTCATTCTCCTGAAGTCCATATTTGATTGTGCAACCATTATCTTCCTAATGACCAGACTTTAAACTCTCCTGGACTGTTCCCCCTCCCTTTCACTGAATCAGTGTTGACTTACATCATTTTTCCAATCTCTCTGACATGTAACAGTTCCTCTTGACTCTCACTAACAATGCCTAGTTTAGGCTCTCATTATGTATTTCTCAGATAAATACAATTACTTCCTATTTCTTGAAGCTACATAAACTGAATTTTAGAAATTCCATATTTAGTCAGCCTGAGGTGAAATGAAACAGTGTATCACTGCACATGGAATGGCAATCACATCTTTGCTCCATCCACTAAACACCTCTATCTTTTTACTACGCTAGTTTTTATAATTTTTAATTTGGTAAGTAATTCCATCATTCAGATGATGTATTCTAAAGACTAAGGTCTTTGAGGTGGAGATTATTTTGAAAGTTGAAGAGGAAATGCTGCATTTCTAGGCAGAACAAACTAGTTATGAGAGAAATTTGAAGTACACAAAGAATGAGGTAAAATATATACTGTTTAAGATACTACTGTAGAGGCAATACAACATGGTTACTGAATTAATTAACTTTCGATTCAGACAGTCCTGAATTAAAAGCTAATTCCTATCACTTATTAGCTGGGTTACATTAGAACAGTTAATTCACTTATCTGAGACTCAGTTTCCTCAACTATAAAGTAGGGGTAAGGTATGCAAAATATTGAGCACATAATATATGTTCAACAAATGGTAGCCATTATAATTTAGCTCGTACATTTAAAATAGCACTACTTTTAAGGGCTGCTTATTATGATGGAATATTTCTTTATTATCTTACTTATTATAAATTAATGCTACCTCTATGAGGGTACTTCAAAAAGTTCATGGAAAGATTTGCATTATCTTTTAATTTTATTTTTCCATGAACTTTTTGAAGTACTGTTGTATATGGAGACCAACTCTGTTTATAATTTTAAAAGAACAATGAATATATCATGCTTGCTTCTAAAAATCTATCCTTAGTCAAATATTTAGATACATTATTGAAGTAGCCATATAATATACAAATTGAAGAATGATGAATAAAAATTCAAAAAAGAAAAAAAAAAAAAATGGGCTGGCCTGGTGGCGCACTGCTATAGTGCACCGCTTGGGAAGCGCGGCGGCGCTCCCGCCGAGGGTTCGGATCCCACATACAGACCGGTTCCCGCTCACTGGCTGAGCAAGGCGCGGGAGCAACACCGAGGGTTGCGATCCCGTTGCCGGTCCCGGTCCGGTACGGGGGCGACACTGAGGGTTGCGATCCATTGCCGGACATGGAAAAAGACAAAAAGGAAAAAAAAAAAAAAAAAAAAATTCAAAAAGGACATGGTGAGATATAGAAAGATAGGTCTACACAGATTATTAAATGCTGAATTTTTCAGGTGATTGAGAATTTGCAACGTTGCCAAAATCTGTCAGACTATTCAAACAGCAGCATTTTTTAGTGAAATGCATAACTCTTGGAATGAAGTGCAAGTTTTTAAACTAATCTTAAGATCACAGTCTAATTTTTGGGGTCCCAATCTTACATCCTCTGGAATATAATCCCCTCCACTGGCATTAGAATATATTTAAATCTGTTAAAATGAGAATGAAAATTTTAAGGTTGGAGTACATGACACTGTATATTGCCAAACTATGGGCTTGCTTTCGAGTCCAGACAGCATCTTCTTGGCCCCCCAGAGCCTAGTTTCTATGCAAATGGTAAAAGAAATTGCTTTTATAAACTGCTACTAACTCTAAGTAATTAATTTTTTTATTAATAGGTATGTTTCTAATTTGAATTCATTTGAATTTTAATATGGTTTGTAAGACATCATCCTTATCCACCACATAATTCTGCATTGCATTTAGTTTTTTAATCTGGTATTAATCTGTAATATGTTCTGCCCTAATGGAAAAAAGGATTTTTTTTTTTAAAAAGCAACTCAATAAAATATCAGTGGCCTAGAAATTATAGCAGCTTTATATTTTAGTAATGGCAAAGAAATTACTATTCAACAATTTCTGGAGCACCTAATATTTGTATAGTACCATTCTGGGTACTGGCATAAAAATCAAGATATATAAGGAGGAAAGGGAACCTAACTTTGCTAGGTTCTTTAAATCAGTTACCTCTCTCACCATTTAATCATCTCAACCTGTGACATGGGCATTTTACCCAGCAAGAAGGCTGAGGTTTATGGAGATTAAATAAACACCTTGCCTGAAGTTACACAGTCAGTAAGTTGTCGGGCCTTAAAAACTAATGCCACCTTAAGTGACATTACAAGCAGCACCATTATGGGCCCACAAGGGCGTATTAACGTGGCAGCCTAAGACAGCGCCGGGAGGAAGTAGGGTGGGAGTGTCTGCGGGATCCTTGCCTTAGCCCTTATTGGCCAAATACGCCCTTCCGTGCTTGTGAACACTGCCTGATTGCAATAGCTAGGCACTGAGACAGGATGCATGCTCTCAACCTTTAAGCTGATTGGAGGATGTAAAAAACCTCCCTTCCCATTTGCCTTTAAAAGCAAGTGCTTGTGTGATAATAAACGGAACTGCTCGACAGAACCCCCACCGCATCTGAGTGTCCTTTAACGGGCTGGTTGGGGCTGGTGGCTGTGCTCACTTCTCTTCATGGCTCTCTTCCCTGTCTCCTCCCAATGGGGACCGGAGGGAAAGAGGAATCTGGGCAATTCGCTTGCCCACCAAGGGACAGACTGATAGCGAGGCAAGGGCTGTTCGGGTCGGCTGGCGGAGGACCTGACAGTAAGTGATAGAGCTAGAAACTAAACATGAGACAATTTGAATTCTAAGTCTTTACTCTTTCCATTATGCTACATTGAAACCTTGAGAAAGTCTCCAAGGAGCTTAAATTCCAAGGAGGGACATAAATCATGTACATCAAAAATAAAAAGCAGTATGTAATAAAAAGCTTTAACTGCCATGACAAATAAATGACTGAAACATTTTGAAATTCAGTGAAGAAAAGATTACTTCAGGCTAAATAAGAGATGGCTTCACAGGGGAGTCATTTGAACAGGGCCCTGAAAAATGAATAGAAACTAGTGATGTAGAAAGGCATCCAAAAAGTATGTCTTAACCCAGACAGGGAGGTGGAAAAACGTAGAGTGCATGCTAAAACACAAAGGTATTTGGCTACAGTATAGAATAATTTAAGGTGGGGAGGTGACTTGTAACAAAAGATAGAGGTGAGAAGAAAATATGGGGTCAAGTCTAAATGCCAAGCATTTGTGATAGTCAAAGTGAGAATATTTTCCTTCAATTTTTCCACACCCTTGAGCTTGTATTTTTTTTACAACCAATTTTTCAACTGCTCTGATTGTCTTCATTTTATCCACTATCCACCCATTCTAATACCTTAATAGTAATCCATACACTCCTTAAGTTGCTCTCTCAGAAGTAACTTACAACCTCCCAATCACAAATTCCAGTGGCTTTCCTTTAGATCCCCACTTGGACCTTCAGAAAAATCTGACTTTGTTGATCACCTTACCTCTCTCTGTCCCCTCTACTAACCTCAGACATTAGTACCATGCCAGATCTCCTCCTACCTCCTTGATATTCTTTCTCTGTTTCTGCTGGCTGTATTTTTCCACCTACTGCTCCTCTAATTCAGGTACTTCTCAGTGGTCTAGTCTCCACCCTCTCTATTCCTCTCCCTTCTTTAGAAATATCATCCACATTTAGGACTTCAATTCCATCTAACTTAATACAGTCAAAGTATAAAATCAAGATCATTAGCATGATACTCTTTACACATTTCCACTCTCAGGATTAAACTTACATTTCTAACTGTCAAATGAATGCTTCCACTAGACATCCCACAAATGCATCAGTTTTTACCTTTTTTTTGAACCCTGGGCCTTAGTGTTATCAGCACCAATCTCTAACCAACTGAGCTAACTGGATAGCCTAAGTTCACCAATTTTAAAGACAGATAGATCATGATGGCTCTTCAAAAAACACCACCTTATTCCTATGTTTCCCATTTCTGACAAAGCCACCAGAAGGCTGGTTGTTAGACCCATCTTCTAGAATCACTCCCTTACCACATCCTTCCTTTTTTCTTTACGAAGTCTCTTCGTTTCTGTGGTCAGCGAAAAGAGTCTAGTTTGGGCTATCATGACTTCACTATTGCAACAGTCTCCTACTTGGTCTATGTGCCTCTGATCTGACCTTTCTTTCATTCACTTTGCAACATATATGCCAAATCCTACAATTCTACTCTCCTGATGTTCATAACTCCCTAAATCCTACTGAATTATGCACTAATTTCTTCCTCAAGTATTTAAGTCCCTTTCATGAGCTGGTTACAAACAACTTTTTTCAACATTATCTCTCACAATACAGTTACTCTTTCAGTCAAAACATACTAGTTATGGGGCCGGCCCGGTGGCGCACTGCTGCAGTGCGCCGCTTGGGAGCGTGGTGGCGCTCCCGCCGAGGGTTCGGATCCCAAATACAGACCGGTTCCCGCTCACTGGCTGAGTGAGGTGCGGGCGCAACACCGAGGGTTGCGATCCCGTTGCCGGTCCCGGTCCGCTACGGGTGCGACACTGAGGGTTGCGATCCATTGCCGGACACGAAAAAAAAGACAAAAAAAAAAAATACTAGTTATAACTACCTTGGCAAATTTGTGCTTCAGCAAACACATACCTTTGGTCATGCCATTTACATTGCTTAAAATGATGTTTTCCCCCTATTTCTGTCTACTAAAATCTTCCTCATCTTTCAAGGCTTCATGTAGAAAGCGGCGCTTCAGTACATCCTTGGGGAAGGTTGTCAACCTCATTAAACCTCAGTTTTCTCATCTATAAATTGCAGCTATATTCAGCCTATATGTTTTAACAAGGCTGATGCAAAGATTAAGGACTAATATGAATAAGCACACTATCAGGTGCTCAGGAGGCAGTTATTTTTGTGATCAAACTATACTACAATTAACTGATGACTATTAAATTACATCAGCAATTTAAAGAATTAAAACTGTAAAAATTAATGACAAAATTACATTTGATTACAACACTAAAGAAATCTACTCTAATGTCATTGATGGGTTGGTTTTTTTTTCCTATTAAAACTCATGTTTATTCTTAGCATTCCAAAGGATTAAACAAAACATTTGGGTGGAGGGTAGTGGAAGAGACTTTATCAGAAGACCTAGACTTAACCTCATTAGATCTAGACCCAATCTCATTAATTAATTACATTAATTGCCACTAGAAAGCAATTAATCCTCCTTCTTTGCCTCAGTTTCATAATCACATAAGAACAGTCTGTGTCAGATGTAAATTAATATTTCTGAAATGCACAGTCAAAATTATAAGTATAAAAAGTTATTAGGTACATCATTTTATTTAAATTCCTCTGTATTCAGAATTTTAAAGCCCATTATGAATTAAAACGATTTCCTCTCAGTTCTCATGTCTAAAGAAGAGTGAGGTGCCAAATATTGTCATCTGCCTCCTAGACACAAAGATGTTGAAATACAGAGATAGTAAGAGATTTTTCAAAATTGTCCAAGTCAATAACGAAATTGTAAATATGACACAGACATCCTAATTCTTTACACAGTTTCCCACTTAATCTGCTAACTACCCACTGAATGAAAGTACTTTTAGACTTGTATACCTTACTTTTAAACTGAACATTTTCTATACAACAGAAGATATCATGAATAAGTAACTACAAAGGAAAGTTTTTATAAGTACAGTATGTTAGTATGTTTACATTTTTATCAGATTGTTTGTAGTACTTTATTAAAGTAGTTTTCATAAATCCTGTAATTTTTTAAATTGTGCAGCTTTTGAACCTGAGATCAAGGATTTAAAATGTCAATGTCAAGTATTGCATAATTTTCAGTAATTTCTTTTTCCCCTGATGCTTTTCTCATTTTCTCTAGTTTCCAGGAAAGTGCCTTAGGAAAATTTTGAGTTATATCTGTTCTTTTTTCTTATGGCACGAAAAGTATTATCTTAATATAAGGGTGGTAAACTGAAGCACTGACCTTCTCTAACATTCACATTAAAAAAAAAATTGGTAAAGATTATAAAGACCTGAGTGTTTGACATGACTTTGAAGAGAGCTTTAATCTACAAAAATGAAATGGAACATGTGTAAGTTTCTTATTTAAGATGAATTTGCTTACTAATGAATTTTCTTAGAGATTTTGTTAAACAAGCTGATGGCTAAACACATGTCCATTACAAACCATTGTTTTTTGGACCATGGATGTAGCACTTGCAGTTAGCTTAAGCCTGCTGTTTCCCAACATCTGATAAGAATTTCTAATACATTGAAACGATTGAAAACCAAACAGTACACCCTTCACGGTTTTTATTCTGCTGCTTTAATCACAAAGATATCAAATCCGTTTATAATGAAACAACAGCTTAGTTGTTGATGAAATCATAAAATAGCTATAATAAAAGACCATCTTAGATATTAAAACTATAGATGTATGGAACAATTTTTAGGCTTATGGTGTCATCAGCTAGAGCGGAGATGTAGGTTTACCATATCTCAGAAACTATGATGAAACACTGTAGTGCACACATGAATTTTGAAAATATATACATATATCCAGAAAATATCTAACAAAACTAAATCAGGGAAACCCCATGTATGTTCAAAGCTCTGTCCTACCTATTACTAGCAGTATGGCATTGGACAACTAATTTAAGCGATCCAAGCCTCAGTTTCCTTACTTGGAAATGAGAATAATAAGGTTGTTGTAAGAATGAAATAAGATTCCATGAAAATTACTTAGCATATTAACATGCTGCTTGGCTTAGAATACGTACTAAACAGAAATTTGCTTCTATTATTATTGTTGTTGTTCTCACCTCCACTACCAACACTACTCCTATTCTTACTATTTACAGAAGCAATTACTCACAAAATGAGATCTCAATTTAACTAAAGAGATTAAAAAGGCAAATCCTTTTTTTTCATGGATGTATAGATTTCAAAAGCTTACTGATAAGTTTTTGTGTTTGATGCACTGCATAGATTAAATACCAAATGCTATGAAAGTGAGAAATGTAACAGTGTAAAAAAACTAAAAATTATAAAATTCACTTACTTATCCTAATTATGGTCACTAAACACTTGAAACTGAATTACTTATTTTCTTTCACTATAATCTAGTAAAAAAGGTAAGGAATAAACAAGGCAACAAAGAAATGCATATATACTTACAAATTCTATGAGGGAGGCTAACAGAGGACCTATGTTATTTTAGTTTAAGTGATCCAGAAAGGCTTCCATCAGAAGATAAAATTTAATCTGAGATATAATGTTCTATGTGCCCTTTATAATCTACTACATTAATACGAGGTACTTCAAAAAGTTCATGGAAAAAGAATTAAAAGATAATATGAATCTTTCCATGAACTTTTTGAAGTACCCTAGTAGTTAGGAATAGAAAACCTATATTCATATCCTTAAGTATATTGCAATTTAGAAGGAAGACAAGGAGGAATCCAAATGCACTTGCATATAGTCTTTAGACTTACAATCTTACTCCTTTCATATGAAAGATCACATATACTTTTAAATAAAAAGATTAGACATATGATGCAGATTGTCATTAATCTTTGTAAGATATCTTTCAAGTATTAGAATATTTTATTTTTTTTCAAAAACAGACTAAACAGAGTGAATCCTGCACAAAGTCATAAAATGTCCATGATAACAGTAAGTGATATTGCTATTCTGTCTAAACACCAAGTAAAAAATCTCAGAATCAAACATGTTACTTTATAACAAGAACTTGGCTTAGCCAGTATTTCACAGAAGCAGAGTAAATTTGTTGTGGCAGAAATCTGGTCTTTAGCCATATGTCTATTCCACCATCCAACTCTACAAATGACATCAATTCAATATGTAAAACAAATGAAATTTCCATTTCCAATAATGCAGCATACTAGATAACCTGAAAATTCTTGTGATCAAACATGTGGAAGTCCTAAATAAGAACATTTAAAAAAATATCTTTAAATAAATAGCTTAGCTCACTAGAAATCAAGAGAAGTATTCAGGGTTTAAAAAATGGGGAAGGGACTGAAAACCAAAACAAGAAGCACTGGAACTATTATTGGAAAACTATGAGTTGGTCTCGGTAACCTAGGAATGTGGGTTTTAACAATCATGAGGACAGAACTAGTACTCCCAACACATAAAGCTAGCATCTTCCACTCATTGACAAGGTGGGAATAAACACATCTACTGACAAACACAGGAGGACCACAAAAAAGCTTGCCTGTCTTAGGTCCAGGCAGGTAAGCAGACTCTCAAGTCAACTAATATTTTCAGGGTATCTAAGGAGGATTTTTAATTAAAATCACAAGTGATCTGTTGTATTCTAATGTATCTATTAGAACCAAAGGTAAATTCTCTCTGAAGAAAGTCATCCTCAATTCATATTTCACAGAATTTTGAAAAGATAAGTTCTAAAAAAAATTAGCTCCCAATAAAAAGATTTTATAATATGCAAGGAAACAAGGCATTGTGAGTGAGACCCAGAGGAACAACAAATAACAGAACCTGATGGTAAAAATTTCAGATATGATAAAAATAAAACAAGAGTGTTTATTATATGGAGACAAGGAAAGAGAGGATAAAAAATTGAATGAGATATCTACATCAATAACTGGAAAAAGAATCAAAACTTCTAGAAAGGATAAACAGAAATACTAAAGTTAAACTCAATAAAAAGTTAAATGACTAAAAAAACATAGCTGAAGAGAGAACGGGTGAATGAGGAGATATATCTGAAAACACACACAACACAGGATGCAAAACACAGACAGAAAATAACAAGTATGAAAGGTTAAAAGACATGGAAGACATCAGAGAAGGTCTACTACATGTATAAGTGAAACTACAGAAAGAGAAAATAGAGAGACTGAGATTGAGACAATACCTGAAGAAAAAAAAAATCTGAGAATTTCCCAGAATTGATGAAAAACACTAGTCTTCAGATTCAGGAAACTCAAGGTATTTCGAGCAATATAAACAAAAAGAAAATCCACATGTACACACGCCATAGTCAAAATGCAGAGCACCAAAGATAAAGCAATTTAAAAACAATCAGCAGAAATTAATTAGAATAAATCAGGTAAATTTACTCCCCCCCCCCACTTTTTTTTTTAACAGAGAAAGTAGACTGACAGATTGTGGGAATGAAGTAGTCATGGACTTATGCACCATAAAAGATTTCTTTCATTACATCCATTAAAGCAAGCAAAGAACAAATAATGGCTGGATGCTTAAATAAAAATGACTATGGATTAGTACTATCTTAACTATTCCAAGAATGCTAAATAATAGGTCATAGTTAACCTTAAGATACATTTCTGCTAAGATACTATGGACTAGCTCCTGACCCATATTCTGACATTTTTATTAATGACATAACTATTCACAAGTGTGCATTAAATTGGATGTAAAACATTCTTAAGAAATTCATGAATATAAAAACTGAGAGAGACAGCAAATATTTTAAAAGGATCCTAAGAGTACTTGAAAAGGCAATGAAATTTAATAGTAAACATTATATGCTACATTGCATATAAAGCAAAAGTCAAACCAATTATGGGTGTAGAGTGCATGGATAGCTCAAACAGGGAGGAGATTTGGAGTAATAGTGTAGTGTAGTAAGAATAAAAAATATTGAAGGGCTTGTAATTGACAACACAATTGGAGTCAAAGCTGTGATAGATTTGGCTGCCAAAAAAGTGTACATGATCATAGGCCTCATAAAAAGAAGTACAGTATGTAATACATGTAATGTAATTCTTGTTTTCTACGCTATGCCAGTCAAATAAATCTGATTTGAATTGAATTTATTTCATACAGGATAAGATTAAATGAACCAGGGATGTTTTGCATAGAAAGGAGAACTCTAAGGGGAATCATCACAAAAGTCACTATCACTATGAAAAAGAATTAGATTCATTTTTATATGGATGCAACGAGGTAGAAAGAGGACTAAGGGGTGAAATTTATGGAGGGACAGAGTTCATGACAAAATTAAGTACTATCTGATATAGTAATGAGTTCCTTGTAGTTATGAACATTTAGGCATCACTTGATGGGGAAATTTTAGAGAGGATTAAAGGATAAGTGGTTGAACTGGATTACTAAAAGCCCTTTCAAACTAAAACACTACAATCTTATAAAAATCTAAGTGTTTGATGACTGGAGTATAATTATAAATATTAGATATTCATTGGAAAACATAAATCTTCTATACATATGAACATCCAGAATGGAAAATTAAAATCCACAATTTTCAAAGGCTCTTTTAAGTCAAATGCATCTGTCATGTTTCTCATAAGACAGAAATTTGAACTTTTTCCTTCCTCTCTTCATATGAATATGTAAAAAGCAAAGGATCTGAATAATTCATCAACCTAGCACAGTCAACACAGAATTTCAGTGAGTAGAAATTCACCATTAAATTAATTGACATCCAGAGATAGGATTTATAAGCAAACCTTTGATGAATACTAACAAGTGCCTACATAACTTCTATTAAGATTTTTTTTTTAAATGCCTGGAAAATCTTTGAAAACACTTTTCTGCTTCTAACAAAGTATTTCTTTTGAACAATTCTAAATAATGGATTAAGGAAATTAACATCTTCATAGCTTATTCCATATGTCATACTGCTTTCCAAATGACTAATACCTGTTTATAATCCTGCACACAATAACTTTAGTTTACCAAGTTTATAGATACTTTAGTTTGCATATCTTTGACAAACATTTCCCATGATGTCTCTCTACCACCTACTTTCCTATTTATTTCTCATCTACATTTCCCTTTCAATAGACTTCCCATTCACATGCTTCAGGTTTTTTTAAATGAAATTAAATGCTTATAGTATTCACATTACTTTTATATTTTCATGCAAATATTTTCAGTCTTATTCCATTCATAAAAATTCAATGTGTTTTATTATATAAAAATATGGGCGTTAATTTTTTTTATGCTGTAAACCTTCTCTATGATCTCTTTTTCTTTTTCCTTAAAGCAAATATTAAATTCTACATTTTTGACTTGAATTCCTATAATTTGACTTTTCAAATTATAATTTAATTCTTTATTCACTTGGAAGGACATTACAAATCACTTATTTCTTTGATTTTTAAAATCCAACACCACTGATGAGGAGATGCCACAGTATACCTCATTTTAGAGTCCTACATTATCATGTATTAAAATTTTTATATATGGTAGTGCATATTCTGAATTTTCTATTGGGTATTATAGATTTCATTAATCTAAGTTTCTACTACTGAGTCAATATCAAACTGCTTTGAGTATTACTCTTTATGATACACAATCTGGGAAGCCTATATTACTACTCTTCACACTGATAATTTTTATATTCTTGCCCGTTTGGTTTCTACAATGTCTTAGGATAAGTTTGTAGATTTAAAAATATCCTGTTGGGATTTTTATTGGCATTACAGTTAGAATCTAACTGACTTGAAGAAGATTAGACCTTTTTACCATCCAGAAATATGGTGTTCTTTACCCATTAAATCATCTAAAAAGATTCTATAATGTTGTTCCTTCCCACAAAGGCTCCACAGTCAGTAGTTTTTGAAAAGAAGTTTTATGATTTTTGTTGCTATTACACTGACAGCTTAAGTATACTTTCCAGGTGATTTCTTCTAGTGTATTGAAATGTCATAAATTTTCTATATTAATCTTTTATCCCATCATCTTACTTTAAAAAAAGTCTATTCCTATCATTTTAAAGATAATATAAATTTTTTTTCTGTGTATACAAACATTTATTCCATTTTCAACAGTAATATTTTTGGTTATTTTTCTCTGACTATATATTCCTTTTCATGTCTTATTGAATTAACAAGAACTTTCAAAACCAGGTAAAATAATAATTGTGATAATGAACAACCTTGTTTCTTAATTTAAGAAGGATGGGTCTATGGCTGTAACATTTTGAATTTTGGTTTAGGAAAGGAACTCCGATTTATTAAAGAGAAGTCCTATTTATATTTAATATTTTTATTAGAAGGAATATTGTTTTTGTTACTTAATTTGTATTAAATGATTGAAATGCTTCTTGTTCAATTTACTGACACAGTATATCATACTAATAGACTTCCTTTAATAGATTGACCCTTACATTCCTGGGATAAAAGAGTTCTCTCTTAGGTTATTTTAAAAATAACGCCTATAAATAAACAAAACAAAACAAAAAAGGCATGGATTCCTTTTGCAGCAGTGTTCACAGAAGGGCAGGTATGAAGACAGAGAAGAGTAGAAGTTGAAAAGTCCTGTCTTTGGAGGGGATACGTACTTAAGCAGCATGGTGTACAAATTAAAGAGATGTGGAGTAAGTAGCCAGGCTTTACAGCACAGGGCTGAGAGTATGGGCCTGAAGTCTGACAGACCTAGATTAAATTCTGGCTTTAGTAATAAAACATTGTACACATTACTTATCCTCTCTGTTGATCCTTAGTTCCCTCAGTTCTAAAATGGGAATACTGCTATGAAGCTTAAATGAGATAATTAACCACCAGGTAAAGTAGTCAGATGAAACACAATCACTATTCTTTCTTCCCAAACATCTAGTAAGGGACATTGCTATCTCTTATGTAGAAAACAAACAAAAAAAAGTAGTAGAGAAGAAATAATTCAAAGATATGTAATACAGAAAAAAACCTGAATCTGTATATAAATTGCATCTGATAGGGTATACCTTATTCATGAAAAAATTGATACAAAATGACTGATAATGGAGGCATCTTGATTAAATTAATAACCTCCAAGGATAAAGAGAATCTTCAAGTAATCAGGCAGTATAAGCAAGATACTCTAGGTAGAAGGATGAAGAAAGGCAACTGGCTTCAGGTTTTTGATAGTGTAACAAGACAATGTAGACAATGTCTACAATGTTATGAGGGAAAAGAAAAGGGACCTAAGAATGTTATACCTAGACAAGTTGTCATTCAACTATAAAGACAACACACAATTGCAAACACTGAGTAAGAAAGAGTATAAAGTCCTCTTAAAAAGATATACTGATGGTGATGAAATCCAGATAACCAAAACAAGAATTAAAATAAAGAACTCAGGATAAGAGGTACTAGGGTAAAAGAGATGGTGGTAAACAATGAATCCATTTAAATATAGAACTAAGTCTATACAACTGTGAAAATCCCCTATGAAATTTGACAATGCAAAAGAAAGAATATACTAACCCAAACTGGAAAACAGAGAAAGGAAAGTGAAAAAAATTTAAGTATATTAATTTCCTCAACCTTTAAGGCAGGAAGTTAATCAGTACAATCTAAAATTGAATCAAGTAGTATAAAAGAATGATTCAATCTCTTAATATTTTCATACCTTTTTTTGTAAAATGGAGGAATTTCTTAGGAAATACCTTAAGACAAAGAAACATTTATATAAAACTAGGAAATTTCTTTAGTCTTACTTCCATTTAGTATTTTTATGTTAAACTCAATTAGAATAAAATATAATATTTTTCTTAAAATGTAGTATGATTCTCTTTTAATAAAATTATCTGTTTAACCTTGCTTTTCCCTCTGTGTGCATGCATGAAGAAATGTCTGGAACAATGTTCAGTTACTGTTAATGATAGTTATTGCTTGATATTTTTAGGTGTGTTGTTTGGGGTTTCCTATTTTCTTCTCTCTGTGCTATACTTTTAATGAGTAGGCATTATTTTTACAAAAAACTAAAGTCATTTGGAAAAACATTTTTAATGAGCTACCTTTATCCCAGTATCTGACACTGTAACTCAATATGAAGTTGGAGCTAAATAAGCATAAACTGAGGGAGAAGTCATATCACAATACTAATCCTAGAAACTGTCAGAGGGAAATGTGAAGGCTTGGGAAGAACAGAAATTCTGTGAAAAGAAAGAAATATCAAATGTAGCACATAGAATAAAAATCTCTGAGAAAACAGCATCAGATAAAATAATGTATACCTTTTAGGTATAGAATTGAGGAATTTTTGAGGAATTTTGAAGAATTGAGGTCATTTCTGTGAAGGCCATACTTACTTCATAACAGATAAGCACTATGTAAATTATTAAGATTTTCGCATTTTCCACAGTGTTCTTGCCTTGCTAAATTCACTTTACTAACATCAAAACTCTTTGAACATTATGCAAAAGAATGAGTATATGAACAAATGGTTTTAAATACTGTAGAGTACAGGGCATGAATTAAATAAGAAAAAAAGTGAGGTCAAAGTTTTCCTGACATTCAGCTAGATTTTCATCAGTATGGATCAGAATTGTACAAAATGGCTTCTAGGGAATCATAATGTTTTACAGTGTTTAACAAATGAGTTGCATGTAGGTAATCCTCTTAAATCACTGAAACGTTATACATTTTAGGTTTAGGGACTGCTGGCCCTGCCTTTCTCATCCAGTACAGAGGTCCCTCCTTCCCCTGCAAGCCCATTCCACTTGGCTCCTGAACCATTCATTTCTGATGAGGACAAAAGGTATATCATGAGCTGCTTCTATTCCACTCAAGAATAAGGTCTAAAATGAATCTTTCTGTTTTAGTTCTATAGTCAAGTATACCTAAATGTAGTCTTCCTGATAATAACTATACAATGATGATGTTGATAATGATATTATTAGGCCTGGCTTTTCTTTTTTTTTTTTTTTTTCCTTTTTGTCTTTTTTCATGACCGGCAACGGATTGCAACCCTCAGTGTCACGCCCGTACCGGGCCGGGACCGGCAACGGGATCACAACCCTCGGTGTTGCGCCCGCACCTCGCTCAGCCAGTGAGCGGCCGGTCTGTATGTGGGATCCGAACCCTCGGCGGGAACACCGCCGCGCTCCCAAGCGGCGCACTGTAGCAGTGCGCCACCGAGCTGACCCTAGGCCTGGCTTTTCAAATTCTAATTTCAGATTCTCTCCTGACTGGGTGGGTGGGAGGGAGTTCCCAAGTACTCCACAAAGCATTTTGCTTACTTTTTCAAGACAGAAGAGCTATTATATAAACACTGCTTTTGCTCACTTGACTTTGAAAACTGCCCTTCCTTACTGCCTTGTCTAATTGGTAACCTGGGACTCTCAGTACAGATTCCTGTCCAAATCAAGTTCACCACATCTTTTTGACCTTAGGGCTCTGTGATTTGCTTGACTTAAAGTCCCTCTTCAAACTAGAGCCACGGTAATTTTTTAAAGCTCAAATTTGATCTCCTTACTTCCTTGCTATAGCACCCCTTGATTCCCAGTCTAAACTTGTTAACATTACTATAAGGTTCTTCATAGTCTCAACTCTGCTTTATTATCCATCTCTATCTCTTGCTTCACCCCTTGCATGCAATCCAGACATTCTAAAATCCATTAGTTTTCAGAACATATCATATTCTTTGACACCTATTCCTCATGGCCTAAAACAATCCTCCCTTCCACTTCCCTTCTTCTCATAACTCATAATCACCCTTCAGATCCTAGCTTCCATGCCACTTTCCCCACAAAGACTTTTCTGAATCCTCAATATTGTTGCATAAACTCCCTATATTTATTCTTAGTATCACACTTACTATATTGTATTTTAACAGCCTGTTTACTTCTTTGTAATCCCCAGTAGTCCATAAAACTGTGTCATTTAACTTTTGCAACTCTAGTAACTAGCACAGAATCTGACACATAAGCAGTATTCAGCACTCAGTAAATATGTCAAACCAAACTAAATTGCTGATACTAATTATTCTATTAGATTGTCTAGTGCTGTAATTTTTCACTATAACGGTAGGTTAAAAAAGTACACTTAACACTAAAAATAATTCAGTGCTATTAAGCACTGGCAAAATGTATCAATGCTAAATGTGTGTACCATTCCACTCAGCAATTCCAGGCATTCATCCTAAGAAACCAAAAGTGTTCAAGCACCTGACAAGCACAATAAAGAATGTACTGGGTGTTTACTGTAACATTGCTTATAATGGGAAATTTCCATTTAAAATAATTAGATCACATGACAAATTACAATAATAAAACCAAAGTATTCCATTTACATAAAATCATGTATTTGTGAATGTGTGTGCATGCTAACACATAAAAACAAAAATAAAGATTTGAAAAGTGGTTTACCAAAATGAAAACAATGGTTAGCTCTGTTGAATGCAATATCACATGACTTCATGATTTTGTAAACTATGAATTTTGATTATAAAGATAAACTTATTTCTGTTTAGGAAATTTCTTTTTTGGAGGGAAATATTTAAAATAATTTCTCCTGAACATTCCTTCTGTGCCTTTCTCTAAAATTAAAAAAAAAATCATAATTAAGAAGTTAAATGTAATCAGATAAGAATACTCTGGTGTTCAGAACACTTAATACATCATTTTTTTTACCAATTTAAGAATCCAGTAGTTAAAATTTTTTTATTTCCACCATGGTCCCATGGCATAATCTCTAAAAAAAAAGAAGCTCTGTCTATTATTTTGGAATAGATATATTAACTCAAGGCTGAGGGCCTCAGCCGCACCTCTCAGACGTCTGCATCCAGTCCAGAGATGACCACAGAGCCACAGCCAGAAGCCCCCTGGGCTCCCCTGCTGGAATGAGATGGATGCCATGGACCTCAACCATACCCCCATCCCTCTTTCCTCCTCCACTCCCCCTCTCCCTATCCCTCTCTCATTTCCTCTCCCTTCCCCCCCACCAACTGCTCTGCAACATCTTAGAACATAAAACAAACAAACAAAAAAAGACTCTCTGCTCTCTCTGCTCCTCCCCATTCCAGACAGCCGTGTCCCCAAGACACAATGGGGAAGGTCAGAGTAAACAGATTTGGCCATATTGGGTGCCTAGTCACCAGGGCTGCTTTTAACTCTGGCAAAGTGGATACTGTCACCATCAAGGACCCCTTCATTGACCTCAACTACATGGTCTACATGTTCCAGTGTGACTTCACCCATGGCAAGTTCCATGGCACTGTCAAGGCAGAGAACGGGAAGCTTATCATCAACAGGAAGGCCATCACCAACTTCCAGGAGTGAGATCCTGCCAACATCAAATGGGGTGATGTTGGTGCTGAGTATGTTGTAGAGTCCACTGGTGTCTTCACGACTTTGGAGAAGGTGGGGAGCTCACTTGAAGGGTGGAGCCAAAAGGGTCATCATCTCTGCTCCTTCTGCTGATGCCCCCATGTTCATGATGGATGTGAACCATGACGGAGGAAAACACCCACACGATCATCAGCAATGTATCCTGCACCACTAACTGCTTAGCCTCTTTGGCCAAGGTTATGTATGACAACTTTGGCATTGTGGAGGGACTCATGACCACAGTCCACGCTCTCACTGCCACCCAGAAGACGGTGGATGAACCCTCTGGGAAACGGTGGTGTGACAGCTGTGGTGCTCTCCAGAATATCATTCCTGCATCTAAAGGGTGCTGCCAAGGCTATGGGCAAGGTCATCCCTCAACTGAATGGGAAGTTCACTGGCATGGCCTTCTGTGTCCCCACGGCCAATCTGTTGGTTGTGGATCTGACCTGCCATCTGGAGAAAGCTGCCAAATATGAAGACATCAAGAAGGTGGCAAAGAAGGCATTGGAGGGCACCTTGGAGAGTATCCTGGGCTACACTGAGGACCAGGTTGTCTCCACTGACTTCAACAGTGACGCGTACCTTTGATGCAGTGACCTCTTCCACCTTTGATTCAGGGGCTGGCATTGCCCTCAGTGACCACTTCGTCAAGCTCATATCCTGGTATGACAATGAATATGGCTACAGCAACAGGGTGGTGGACCTTATGGTCCACATGGCCTTCAAGGAGTAAGAGCCCCCAGGACCACAAGCCCCAGTGAGAGCACAAGAGGAAGAGGAGAGGCCCTCAGCTTCTGGGGAGTCCCTGTCCCAATTCAGTCCCCCAACGCACTGAGGATGTCCCCTCCTTGGCACAGTTTCTATCCCAGACCCCCTGAAGAAGGGGAGGGGCCTAGGGAGCCCTATCTTGTTGTGTACCATCAATAAAAGTCTCTTGTATGCAAAAAAAAAAATTTTTTTTAAATATTTAGTCAAGAAGAGCATAAAGGGTGTGTCATATCTGAATGCTTACACAATGTTCAGATTTTTCTATTTGCAGAATAAATAAATTTTATCATAGGATGTATTCCAATTTGTAATAAGTAATAAGTTTATTACTATGAATGTACTGAGAATTAAAAAGAGGTTTCTTAAAATTTCCATTGCAATTTTATTATCCATTACTATAGATAAACTGGCTGTGGACATCTGATAAAACTGTAAGCCTAAATCACTCAAAACACTGCTCAAATTTGATCTCACATCTCAAAATTAGACATTTTGGGAACTATACTGATATACCCTTCTGTTCTGGGAATGAGTCAACTCTTGCATATGGCCATTATGCCACTAAGAGAGTGTTTTGGAGAATTAATACAAACATTTACATTTTTTATTTTTTAAGCTTCTTTCCAACCCTAAGAGCCATGGGGTGGGGGGTAGGGATGGAAGCAAGGAGACAGTAAGGAGAAAAGAGGAAAGTTTTTGAAATTTTTCCAACAGTAAACAATAAAGCTCCAAATTTAGGGGAAAAAAACACCTTATTTTCTTTCCTCTCTAGCCACCTAAAACACAGAATATAGTATAAAAGCTTTGTGGATATAGTAGGCACTAAGCTATAGAAGGATCCATCAATTTGTGTTGCCTGACTTTTGTAAAAATTCTCACCTATATTGTGGCTTAAAGATTTGCTCTAAATGAACCTGCAGATTCTCTGCTTCTCAAACCCTGGCTGACATTTAGCTGAAAACAAGCTGCATCCTCAGAGGCACTCAGATGCAAGAGCTGACTCATTCTCAGGCTATTGCTGCAGAAAAGGCCAGTTTTTCTTTTCCATTAGGCTACATAGACTTAACCTCTCTGTGGGTTTCCTACTCTGTTACCACCTGGCAGACAAACAGAACCATGAAACTTGCTTGAACTGTGCTAGACCAACCCTTCAAGAAAATAAGGACAAGATGTGAGCCAGGAAAAGCACTCTGCAAACTACTTGCACCTAATAAAAACATATTCTTAATTTAGTCAATGTGAAATCCAAAGTAGTTCATTCCAAGTGGAAAAGATGCATTATTTATATTTATGTGAGTTCTTAAAACTTAGGCTTGATCCATGCTTCGTGAATAAAAACTACCATTTTATAGAACAAGGTAAACATCTGGCCTTCATGTACACCTACCGTTCTTCATTAAACCAATATGAGATATGCAGGAAAATTCAATATTTGCCCTTAATTTGTGAATAAACCAAAATTTTCTTTTATGGAATAAATTCATTAAAAAATTATAATCAATAAAGTAATACAATTAGAATTTCACATGGCTACTTTTTTCTTTTTCTCTATTCCAAAAATATTCCAAGTACTGTGATAAGCATATCTACATATACTTACTACCTCACTGAATCCTCACATCAATAATAAGGCAAGAAACAGCAAGGCAAATAAGGTAACACTTCAGCTTAACTGGAAGATCGTGCACAATAGCTAGAACTACAAAGAATAAACCTGGGAGAACAAAAGTGATATATTTCACACATGCCACACCCTCAACACCAAAACAAAAGTTTTATTAGACATATGAGCTTGAAGACCATTTAAGAAAACAATGGGGGTTGGTGGAAAGTATTTTCAATGCAATATAGTTTAAACTTTAGCACATATAAAAATCACCTGAAAACTTGTTAAAACACAGATTGCTGGTCTCTACCCAAGAGTTTCTGATTCTGTAGGTTTGGAATGGGGCCTGAGATTTCCATGTATATAGCAAATTCACTGGGAAACCTGATGCTACTGGTCTAGGGACCATGCTTTGAGAACTAACAGTTGAAAGAAATGTTACATATGTAAATCTGATATTTTATTAATAATTTCTTAGCTTTGAAAATAAACCTAGGCAAGGAGCTCAACAGCATTAGTTACTTTACATTTAATCAAACTTCAATTTTTATAGTTGAAACACTAAACTGGGAAATAGTGGGTAAGTAAATAAAGTTTTGCTCTCAGGTAAAGTCACTAATAAACTTAGGTATTTTCCAGGGACCAGAGGAACACAGGTGCTCCTCTACAAGCTTAATGTGCCTTCATTGTTGCAGTTAAGAAGTTTTCAAAATGACTTTTATTTATGTGGCTTAGAGCAGGATAGTATGTTTTGGGTGAGGGGAATAGTCTTCTAGAACCTTGGTAATTTCTTGATGAATTTTCAACACGTTGCCATTAGCTTTGTGGATGGGACTGTGCTCTGGTTTTACAATGGGTATTTAGAACCTGTACCATAATACTACTACTAGTTCAAAAGGATTCAAATCTGGTATGTGACACAGTGGTGAATGTCCAAAGGTAATGGGGGAAAAAGAAAAAAAGAACAAACAACAACAACAGCAACGACAAATCAGTTCTGGAGGTTATCTCAAAGTATTTCTTTTGGGCTCCCTAGCTCTGGGAGAGAAAAGGTTAGGGTTATTGATAGGTCCTCATGTTCTCTACTAAAAGTAACCTCCAACTTTCACTATGCTATATGTACCTTAAGGTGGGGTCTACTATGTTATTCAGTGGAGTGTGGCTTAGACTTCACACACGAGGTCAGGGCAACTTAACAAGTTCTGGAATATTACGGCTGAGATTAATTTCTCATGTTCCACTGATTTGCAGGGTAATTCCTAATAATTCATACTGGAGGTTTATCTTAATGCCTAACAAAGGTTTCTCTGCCAGGACCTCTGACTCAGTCTATAAACTTAGACACATTGCAGTCTTACCACACAGTTCAGATTTTGATCGGCTTTGTTCTCCCAGTTGTTAGGAATAAGTTAACAACAAAGCATTAACTGCTTTATTAGGACATGTCATCTCCTCTCAACATCCAAGTGAAAATTGTGCCAATAAAATAGAAACTTATTCTTGTTAAAGTGCAGAATCACATTGTAATATCTCTTTTATCATAAAACTTTATAACGTATCTATTTACAGTAACAACAACATTAATAATATCAAAAGCAAGTATCACTTATGCCTTCCCATTTGTAAGTTCTGCATGGAAAAAGCACAAGTTTTGCAATCAGAAAGATATGGATTCAAGTTCTGGCTCAAAAGCTCACTAGATGTGTGACACTGGGAAATTTTATATAAAAATCCCTGAGGTTGCTTCCTCACATGTGAAAAGGAGGAATATCCACAGTAGTGTTGGGAGTTTCAACAAATCTTGATTCTCTTTTCTTTCTTCCACTCTTAAGACAAACCCAAATTATTCCTCTTTCTGCTAGAAGCTGCAAAATTCTATTTATCATTAATGCTCAGGTTTGTGAAATATTTATAACATACTTCAGTAGAAAATGTCAAAGCAAAAGTGTCATCCTTTTTTTTGTACATTCTTCCTCATACCTTATAGTGAGTGATCAAAAGTGTGGCCTCTAATCTATAGAACACTTCACCCATCAAGAGCAGAATACACATTCTTCTCAAGCGCATATGAAACATTCTCAAGATAGACCATATGCTGGCCCATAAAACAAGCCTCAACATATTTAAAAGGACTGAAATCATATGAAGTATGTTCTCTGACCATATGAAATAAAATTAGAAATTAATAACAGACAGAAATTTGAAAAGTTCACAAATATGTGGAAGTTAACAGCATACTCCTAAACAACCAATGGATCAAAGAAGAAATCACAGGGAAATCAAGGTATTTTGAGTTGAATGAAATCAAAACACATTTACCCAAACTTACAGGATATGGCTAAAATGATGTTTAAAGGAAAATTTACAGCTCTTAAGTAAATGCTTATATTAAAAAAGAAGAAAGATCTCAAATCAATAATGTACCCTTATACCCTAAGAAACAGAAAAGTACTTTATAATGCTTTGGCACATTGTAAGCCTTAGGTAAACATTAGCCATCGATATTATTACTCTCATAGTCTAGTACTTTTTTCTGCTATCTTTTTTTCCCTACTACATATCATATAATTTATTTAGAGAAGAATCAACCAGTGATCTATCTCCTGTCAATTATCAGTTGGGAATTATACTTCTGGGGGTCCTAAAAGACAATGTGATGAATTGGAGACAAAATCACTTGCCTTGGTCTCTGAATCACATATTCAAATTATATCAGCAAAGTGTGTGTACACATATATAATTTCACTGGAGTAATCAGAGAGTGTGCAGGGCATGGGCTTATCTGTTTTATAAATGAGAAAAATGAGGCTCTATTTAAGAAGACTCCTTGACAGACAGTGGTCTCAACTTCCACTAACTTTTGAAATCTCTTTTATGCACATTTGTGATTATTTTAACTAAGGTTTTCTAACATGCTTTCATTATAATGACTTCTGAGTTCTAAACATTTTAAATCCAGATCCATTTTCTCGCAGGCACAACATATGACAGATGTGGCTGGAAGATTTCAAAATAAGTGGAGACATTAAAAGATGATTCAAGATGTACTGTTTTTTAAGATTAATCTTTCAAGAAGATAATGTTTAT
This sequence comes from Galeopterus variegatus, assembly GCF_000696425.1. Lineage (NCBI taxonomy): Eukaryota > Metazoa > Chordata > Mammalia > Dermoptera > Cynocephalidae > Galeopterus > Galeopterus variegatus. Next base: position 203,953 of record NW_007727772.1, read on the forward strand.
AAAGATGACTAGTCTGACTCATTACTTCTTGAAAAATATGCCCAACATGACTGTTCTTCTTTGCTCATTTGTTGGCTGTTAGGGCACAGAGTGATTAGCAATAATGTATAGTTGTACAAATAAAAATTTCAATATTATAAAGTAAAAATATTGACGGATTTAGTCCTTAAAATTAAACAACTTCCCTCTAAAATAAGGCAGGCAAATTTACTCTCAACTTAATCCCAATGACAAAATTAACCAATGATCTAATCATTTAATTTCTATTTGATGTCACCATTTCCAATTAAATCCATTCCCAAAGTCCATATTTATGTCACACTAATCTATATAAATTCGACAAAGTTATGCCAAATCCTATTGTCATAAACATCCTTTCTTTCCCCTTACAGATGCATACCACAGAACACTCATAGGTGAAGACTGACTGACTGTTCTATTGTAGAACTTCCAACTATTTCTTTCAAAACTGAATATGCAATTCTTAGAAAGAGACTATGAAGTGGGCCACTTGGGTTCAGTCTATTAGCTGCTTGTGTCAGTTGATTAAGTCACAATCTCTTTTAGGTTATTTCCCAAATATTTAACAACATGGCCACATTCTGTCTCACTGTAATTGTTACTGTAGTCTACTCTGGCAAACAGAGTAATACTTTTCTATGCCTGGTATTACCCCAACAATTTTTTTTTAATACACTTACTATGCTGCATTATATTTTGCGATAGACACATAATTAATGCTTAACAAATATTTGAGAAATAACTATTTTAAAGACAATTTAAAAACATTTTCTCTTTACCAACATTTTAGATAGGAGGAATACATTTTTGAGATCTATTATACAGCATAGTGACTATAGTTAATAATAATGTATTGTATATTTCAAAATTGCTAAGGGTAAATTTCAAATGTTCTCATCACTAAATATAGGTTATGTGAGGAGAGATATGTTAATCAGCTTGATTTAATCATTCTATAATGTACACATATATCAAAACATCACATTGTACCCATAAATATATATAATTATTATTTGTCAATTAAAATAAAAATTAAAAAAGCATATTTCTCAATCAATGATAAAAATGCACCATGAACCAAGGATTAAGATTAATCCAGCATACCACCTGAGACTTATTACAAACAACACCAACAAGTAAAAATACTACTTATCCTAATTCAGAAATTTATAACAATCCTAATCATTCCATAAAATATATTAACATATGAGTACATGACTTACAGGCAATTAACTTTTCAGGTTCTAAAGGAAGTCTTAGGAAACATAGACTCAGAGGCTCCAACACTAACTATGGTGAAGGCATTTACAGTTTTGGCTAAGCAGGACCCAAACAGACTTCATATTTTAGAAGAATCCCAAGGTAGCTTGAAGGTAGAACTCTGTTTCCCACTATAGAAGCTGATGATCTGGAAAGCTAGAGCATGCATACCTGACCTCAGCAGAGACAAGAAGATACTTTTGCCCAGGACCCTAAATCTTAAAGAAATATTGGACAGGGAAAGTAAAAGAATAGGCTAAAGTTGGGATAATTAGAGTATCAAGGAGAATAATTAGTGTCATTTATTTAATCATATTGAATATATAAAAATTCATGAGCAATAAATAATACTCATAAAAGAGAAAGCCAAACAAACAAAAAACTCATTTACCACCCTTATAGGTGACTATTGCACTTGTTACTATAAAAGTTGTAATAAAAGAATTAAGGATTTATCCTGCCTTTTCAATAAGAACTACATCTCAAAGTAGCCAAAAAGCCTCAGGTGATGAGTGACAGTTCTTCTTTATAGAAGAATGCAAGCTAATAAATATAGAAGAAATGATAAAATGATAGAAAATGGTTATTTTGCAACCCCTACTTTTTCGGGACAAGAATCACCAATGGATGCCAAAATCTCTACATAAAGGTTTAATGGGAAACTAGATAGTTGTGTGCTACCAAAGAATAACCTCATAGAATACCTGCCAGGAAAAGCATAACTCTATAGTAGAGAAGACTGGTATAGAAGCATAACTCTATAGTATAGAAGACTAAAATACCTGAATGTACTTCATCAGTCTTGAGTGAGGGATAAGCAGACATCACATACCTCCTGATCTAACACTATAGGCAGTGTCATCCATCACAGTATCACCATCCCAACAGTGTTTAATCTGAACCAACCTTTTAAATCTAACTTTCAGGTAGCATAAAATACAGAGGATAGAGAAACAAGTTGAATGATACCACTTAAAAAAAATCAAACAAATCCAGAAAGTGAGTCATTCTATAGGACAAATGGCCTGGCTTCTTCAATAAGCCAATGGTATGAGGAGGAAAAAAAAAAAAAAAAAAAAAAAAAAAAAAAAAAAAAAAAAAAAAAAAAAAAAGAGAGGAAGAGACCTTTTGTTTTTGTCCCCCCAAAATTCTTAAGTTGAAACTTAATCCCAAATTTGGTGGTATTTGGAGGTGGGGCCTTTGGGAAGTGATTAGGTCATCAGGGTGGAGCCCTCATCAATGGGATTAGTGCCCTCATAAAAGAGACCTCAGAAAGCTCCCTCACTCCTTTTATCCTGTGAGGACACAAGAGAAGACAGACGTCTACGAACCAGGAAGTAGACCCTCACCAGACACTGAATCTGCTGGTGCCTTGATCTGATCTTGGACTTCCCAGCCTCCAGAACTGTGAGAAATAAACTTCTGTTGTTTATAAGCCACCCAGTCTATGATAATTTTGTTATAGCAGCCTGAATGGACTTAAGACAAAAGAGACTACTAATAAAATTCAATATGTGAATCTTGACTGGATTCTGACATGTATCAATCAGGTGTAAAAGATATTTGAGAACACTTGGGGAAACCCGAACATGGGCTGGGTATTTGATGATTATAAGGGAACTGTTATTTATTTATGAGATAAAAGAATGTTATTATGGACATATAAGTCCATTTTTTAAGAGAATAATATTGAAGTTTTAGTAATAAATCATGACTTCTGTAATTTATTTCCGTGCTGAAGTATTTTAAAGCAAACATGGCAAACTTTTAATAATTGTTAAATCTAAGTGATAGGTATATGAGTGTTTTTTCTGTTTTTGTTTGTTTTTGCTTTTCGCACTGCTATCTTTTAGTTTCTGGTATGCCTGAGTTTTTTATAATAAAATGTTTTCAAAATTATTTGAGCTGGCGATGGTGGCATGGAATTCAGTAACATAGTGGTAAATATACAGTGGAGCTGTACCAGCAACTGCGGTGGCAGATACGTAATAGTGATGTTGCCAGGAGGAGCAGTCTGTTTGAAGAACCTAGGCTGTGCCTTGCATCCTGCCTCACCCTGGCTCTCCAGCCTTCCCATCAGTTCTGTGAGTCTACTGATACCCTTCTGATATACTTATTGGTGGCTTAAATTAATCAGAAGTGTTTCTGTTATATGCCATCAAAAACTTGAATATACCAAACCTACTTGATGTCTAGCACTCTGTACTCTGCACATAAAAACTTTCCCTACAATGGATCTTTAAATCCTCATGCATAGGATACTACAGGTATAAATATAATATCATTGGATCATTATCATATTTAGTCTTGAAATCATTATCATATTTAGTATTCAAATAGCATGACATTTCTTTGGAAAGTAATGAGAATAATATTTTAATAAGGTAAATTCTTATAGAGATGGAAATATTATATGGAAGTAAGGCAGCACAATGGCAGTTTGGATCTGATATTACCTTGCAGCTAAATTATGTATGCATGTAGAAGGACCTCAGTTCAAGGATATCCATTTAAAATAGTTACCTATTCAAGGCTCCTTATTCTTCTAACCTTATCTATATAATGAAAGTTAATATGGCAAAATAAAACAATTCATATAAAAATAATAGAAAAAGTATCTACAAATGTACTAAATGTCCTTGATTTTAAAATCAATCAGTAAATACCTGATATAAACTCAGAAGTGTGCTAAGCATGTTTAGTATACTGTTACACTAGTGGCTCCAGAGAACCAGCACTTCTGATATTCATACCCTTGTGCAATTCCTTCCCACACTGACTCTAGGCTTGACCATGAGATGCCTTCTAGGAAAAACAGAACTCTAAAATAGAGCAGACTAGTTGTAAATATCTGATTTGGCCAACAAGACACTAAAAATGTGATGCAAGAAGAGGCTTGATAATCACTAGAACATTAGGGCTTGTACTTTTAAAATATATCCTGTCGGAACCCGAGACCACCTTGTTATGAGATAACTGAAGCTAGCACGAAGAAAGGCCACACATGGAGGAGAACTGAGAAACTGGTCCAACAGGCAGAACCAAAGCCTGAGACATATCACCCCAGTTGAGACATCCCATGGGCTGTCCCAGGCAGCTTCCAGCCACTTGAGCAACCTCAGTTAAGGTCCCAGATATCATCTAGCAGAATGAACCATCCACTTTGTACCCTGTCCAAATTCCTGACCCACAGAATTACGGGCTTCTTTGTTTTAGTTATTGAGTGTTGGGGTGGCAATAGATAACTATAACAGGATGGTACTAAGATGTACAGTCACTACATGTTGATATACCAAGAGTACTCACAATGATATCAACTAATGATATCTTTTGAAGAGGTTCACCATTATTTATAATTACAAACTATGCCCATAAAGAGTTGAACCAAAGTATTTAATGTCATGAGAAAATGTGTTTACAGTACAACAGTTTAAAACAAACTATTATATACATTAAATAGCCACTCAAAAATCTGATGGGAAATTTCAAGCCAGAAAGATTGATGCTGTTATATCAACAACATTTAAATCCAAAACTGATCCTAATGAGATCCTTATGTTGAATAAGCACCCATCATGAAACAGTCAAAATAACCAAAGGTAAAATTGAAACCTAGCCTAAAAATCTGGAGTCTGGGCTGGCACTTTCGCCTTATCTGATGACATCTATCACATGATGATGGTGTGCTTTGAAATCAAATCCAGGGTAGTTCATGGGATGATGTAGGCACTCAGCCCCAATGGCCTGGGCAAGCAAAAGTTTATTTAGACAGATGTAGATTTTTGGTGCTTCATTTACTATAAATGTTAAAAACTTTTGCATTTTATTCACATTGACAGTTTAAATATATTTTAAAATTTAGTATCACATTAAATATTGTAATTCTTCCATTAATAATATTTTAATTCATTTAAATATCAACAAATGAATAAAATTGTTAAATTGCAATGACTTGTTAAAGTTAAGAATGTAATTGTAAGTAAAGTATAGCATAGCAGTTAAATGCATGGTTATCTGAAGTGTGACTACAGGGTTGGAATTTTGGCTCTAGCACTTTTTAGCTTGTGACTGTGGTTCTTCAACTCAAAAATGGGCCTAACAATAGTAACTACCTTGTAGGTTTGTTGAGATTTAATGAGTTAACACAGAAGAGTGTATACATAGATATAACAAATAAACCCTTGTAATTACTGTCACATTTTAACTTTACCAACAATAAAATGTTGGTACTACAGTTTCAAAAGAACAATGATATTTAAAAGTTTCACTTTCTGTGGAACAGGTCTCGCTAAGAATGAGAAAATGAACAAAAACGACATAATACAATCCCTTAGACATAATAAGCAGTCATAATAATAATAGAATCCTAATCTATCCTAGAAAAAAAAGGGAAGGATCTTAAAAAATCATTTGAGTCTGTTTTTAGAATGTTGCCTTCTTATTGTTTGTACATGGTGCCTCTCTTGGACAAACTTTTATAAATGGTCTGTTTAGTTTTTAAAGATATGCTCAAAACATTCTAGTAATTTTACTATTCTTGATAGGTCTACTTTCTATCACTTTAATTATGTTTGCCATTCCACTCTGAATTCTAATCACATTTTGCTATCTTTTCTTTTCTTTGAGGTATAATTTAGATACACTGAAATGAATTGTATCTTAAGTGTATATAGTTCAATGACTTTTGACAAATGTATAAACCTGTGTAACTCAAACCCCTTGTGAGGAAAATGGAGTAGTTTAGTCAGGCCCCCTCACCTTAGGTCCGGCTGGGTGTGGTGCACCACATCCTTTGTAAACAAGTTATGTGGGAGTGCAGTTAGTGCACATGCATGCCCATGTATCCTTTTGCTTCTTGCTGTTTTTGTATGCTCTTCAGTGTGTGAGGCAGTGGCTCTGAACTGCTGGTAGGCAGAGCTCGTGTCTAGAAGAAAACCTATTATTTCTTCACCCATGGCTCCAAAGACCTTTTCCTGTTACCTTGCTCATAGACCTGCGTGTGAAGGGTTTGTGACTCAGTCTGGACGACAGGCTCGAGAGGTCTGTGAGCTCCAGCCCTAGATTTACACCCCTAAAATGTTTTCATCATCTCAGAAAGTTCCTTTGTACCCCTTTCCATATAATCTCTGTCATCCCTACCTGCTACCATCATCACCAGCTACCACAACTATCATCTGATTAGATTTGCTTGTTCTAACAATTCACATAAACAGAATTATATAGTATGTTCTCTTTAGTGTCAGGCTTCCTCACTCAACAGAGTGTTTTTGAGATTCATAGAAATGACTGTAGCACGTATCAGTAGTTTGTTTCTCTTTAATGCTATCCAGTGTTCCATACACATATTCCATATACAACTTTTTTTATCCACTATCCTGTTGATGTAATTTTGGGTTGCTTCCAGTGTTTGGCTATTATAAACAGTTATAACATACATGTACAAGTCTTTTGTGGATAATGTTTTAATTTCTCTTTGATAAATACCTGGGCATGATAAATATCTGAGCACAATGGGTCATCAGGTAGATGCATGCTTAAAAAGTGTCAAATTGCTTGTCACTTTCTACACTCCCATGAGAGACTTGTGTTTAACAGTTGCGGTTCTCAGGCCAGCCCACTTGGGAGAGTCCAGTGCTGATAACACCAAGGCCACAGGTTTGGATCCTATATAGGGATGGCCGGTTCACTCACTGGCTGAGCATAGTGCTGACAACACCAAGCCAAGGGTTAAGATCCCCTTACCAGTCATTTTTTAAAAAACAAACAAACAAACAAACTAACTAACAAAACCAAAAAAAAGGGAGAGTTCAGTGCTGATAACAGTTGTGGTTCTCTACATCCTTGCTAACATTTGTTTTTCTCAGTTTGCCAATCTAGTGGGTATTATACCATAGTAGTTTAATTTATGTTTCCCTGAATATGGTGTTAACTATTTTTCATGTGCTTACTGGCCACCTACTATTCTTCCTATAAATGTGTGGTCAAGTCTTTAGCCCATTTTAAAAATTGTTTCATCTCATGAAGATTCATAATTTTTAAAAAATTGTCTTATTATTTTTGAATGGTAAGATTCTAGATACAACTCTTTTATTAAATATACATGTTGCAAAGATTTTCCCCCAATCTGCAGCTGCCTATTTATTTTTCTAATGTTTTTTGATAAACAGCAATTTTTAATTTTGTTGAAGTCCTTGCTACCCTTTAAAAGTGTAATTGATACTGAAATGATAAAAGTGCAATCACAATTCTAATAATCACCTGTGGAATTTAGAAGAAAACACAAGGCCCTAGATGAGTTTTCAACAGGAGACCTAGATCTGTCACTGGCTACTGATACAGGGTTTCTTCCACTACTTTGGTATATCTGATCTGACTAAATGGCTTTCCATTATTAATATTATTCATATTAACATTATTTCCATATTAACAAATATTAATAATAATATTTATTATTAACAATTCATTATAAAACATGAATTATTTATTTCTGGAATTTTCCATTTAACATTTTTGGATCACAGTTCATATGGGTAACAGAAATTGTGGAAAGCAAAAGCATGGATGAGGGGGGATTGTTGTACACTATAACTGACTATAGTGACCCTGTTGTGCAATAAATCTCAAAAGTAGTCAGTAGCTGAGGGTAGTCTGTCCCCTCTACCCAGGAGCAGGCAAGAGAGCAGCACCTGGGGGCCTAGGCAGGAGCTGAGGGAAGCACCCCACCGCCTAGAAGCAGGCAAAAGAGTACGCAGAAAGCACCACTTCCACAGGCACCACCACAGCCAGAGCTGCCACAAAAGGGGCTTGATACCACACCAGGAGCCACAGCCACCATGAAGGTGGCCCGCCAGAGACTCGACTGCATTGACACAGGAGAGTCACCACCAGATACTGGAAAAAGAAGAGGACAGCTCCCTCCTCAAAGTCCACTCCAGAGCAACAGAAGAAGCAACTGCTCTACCAGATGACCAGACATCAACATAGAGATACTAGAAATATGAAAACCCAAGAAAATATGACACCACAAAAAGAATACAATAATTCTCAAATGCCAGACCCTATAGAGCAGGAAACCCTTGAAATGACTGAAAAGGAATTCCAAGCAACAATCTTAAGGAAACTCACTGAGATACAAGAAGACTCAGTTAGACAACATAATCAAATGAGAAAAAAAATCCAGGATATGAAGGAGGAAATTTACAGAGATTAATACCTTAAAAAAGAATGAACAGAACTCATGGAACTGAAAGATTCACTCAACGAAATAAAAAACACAACCCATAGCTTAAACAGCAGGCTAGAACAAGCAGAAGAAAAAATTTCTGATCTTGAATATAGACTTTTTGAAATAATCCATGTGGACAAAAAAGGGCAAAAATAATTTTAAAAAATGAAGAAAATCTAAGTGAGCTAGCAGACAACCTTAAGTGCACAAACATTTGCATGATGGGAGTTCCAGAAGGGGAGGTGAAAGGAAAAGGCATGGAAAACCTATTCAACAAAATCATATCAGAAAACTTCCCAGGTCTGGGGAAACACATGGATCTTCAGATCCAGGAGTCTCAAAGAGCCCTAAACAGATTCAACCCGAACAGATCCTCTCTAAGACACTTATAGTCAAACTGGCAAAGCTCAAAGACAAAGAGAGAATCTCAAAAGAAGCAAGATAAAAGTGTCAAGTCACCTGTAAGGGAGCACCTATCAGACTAACAGCAGAATTCTCAACAGAATTTTTATCTCGAAGTAATCTCTAATTTCTCAATGATTTTTCTCTTTACTCATTGTTTAATTAGGAGAGTGTTGTTTAATTTCCACAAATTTGTGAATTTTCTTCTGTTATTATTATTAAATTCCTTTTGTTATTGTGGTCAGAGAACATATATTTTCTATGATCTTAGTCTTTTTAAATGTATCAAGACTTATTCTGTGGCAAAACCAAACCAAAACAACAACAACAAAAAACAACCCAACTACATGTTACATTTTGTAATTATGAATATGCTGGCTATCCTTATTTGACCATCACATATTGTACACAAATACTAATAGTCAACTCTGTACCCCACAAATACATAAAACCAATTGTTTCAATAAAAAAATTTTAAAAATAATCTCAAAACGTATTTTTCCTATCTGTCTGAAACTTTGTACCCTTGAGCAAAAAGAAAGGCTTTTAATACTTTAGCAAGGCTACCTTACTTATGCAAATAAATTGAGTATTATCTTGGTCCCTTTTTTGCAAAGTCAACAAATTGAATATTACCTGAAACAGGCACTCAGAATATCCTCCAGGTTGCCAAAAGCTACAAGCAGGTCCTTTGGGGCTGTAATTCTTAAATTATCTAATAGTAAGTCCCTTCTAGCAGTCCTACTTTTATAGGCTTTGTATTGCTGGATTTGTTAAATCTGGTAGACATCATGTAGCCATCCTGACTGCACATATTCTGCCCACACAGGTGCATCTGTCTTTGTCTTTTTTTGGACAGTGGTAGAACATCCACTGCTAGTGAATAAACGTGGTAAAAAAGGAAGTAGTCTTTATTAGGCAGTTCACTATGAATGAACTGAATACTGAAATTTAAACTGGTAATAAATAGTGCTGCCTAGACTTTATCTTTTAAAACAATATATCACCCAGCTCTTAACTTACTCAAACCTTAAATCAAGTACAAGATTACAATGTTTCCAATCTGGTACCTTCTCAGAAAGAACAGATTGGAAAATGCATTGTCAACTGACACTATCTTCTTTGCTACTAAAATATTACTGTTCTTTGTAGGATTTTATAAATTTGTATATTTTTATCAACATACTTATATTTTCAACCTGGGCTAATAACATTAGCTAGCATCATCTGGTCCCTCACAAAGTAGTATTGTTTAAAGATCATTTATAGAAATAATGAAATTTAATGCAGATCTGATTTGCAGAGTTATAAAAAATGGAATTATTATACAGAAAGGCTGTGAAGAGACAACTAAGAATAAGTTAGTCAATTTCTATTGTCTCCAAATATTCCTCCAAATGCTTATTTTTAACTACTCCTTAAAACTACCACCTGATTAATATGAGCTTATTTTTTCCTAATGAACACTGTATCCCTGAATGATCCAAGTCCCTAATTTCTTTCTGGAATTACTTTTTGCAACTAGAGCAATAAGTGAACCTCACAAATTTCTTTAAATAGGCTAAAGTATTAAAAATTCAGATTAAAATCTAGGACCCACTTATATGTATACTAAATTTCTTGAAGATAAGTATGAGAGTAGCACAATTCTCAAAATATATATACAGGAAATGGAATATATATAAAAGGAAATGGCTTTAAGAAGATTTTAAAAAGCTAACTTAAATCAGTTTTGTAGAAAATTCTTTATAATTTTTTTAGAGAAATTATTTACATTTGCTTTTGAAAATGTAGTCCACAAAAGTTTTAATTAAGACATAAATATATTACCATTTTTAAAAACAAAAACAATTTCAACAAATCAATTGTGTTCATACTTATTGATATTAGGTGGTGAGTGCTAGTGATGAAATTGGCCCATGAAAGAACCCCTATTTGCTTCTTTAAGAGAATGTGAAATATTTTCTAAAAAATTTAAAGATATCTGCTAAAAAATATCATTAATATTAGAGTTTGCAATCACCTAAAAAACACAAAATCTGCATCCAACAAGAATGAAATGTAAGCTTTTGGACTAAAGAGGATGGTGACGTTAATGATATTTTCCCTGAGCTAAGCTTCTTCCTAGTAGCTGAATTTATGTTTGATCTGTTCATATTATGGATTTCTTACAAACTGCCATTTTCTTTCTCTCCTTACCTCTTGGAAGCCTAAAACAAGATTGCATTAAATACAGAAAGATTTTTTTTCTCTAGAAACAAGTGTGAGGGAAAATATCCAACAAAAAAGGTTATTCCCATGTATTCAATCTGATGGTTATTCATACTTCCATATCCCCATCTGTCTTGTCCTTTTAAGGGAAAATATGAACCTGAATAATCTTTCTGAAGAAACTTTCTTGTACTCAATAAAATATTATTTGTGAAATGGTCATAATGGGACATTATTAAGTAGGTACAGTATTATCAGATTATCCCCAACTGCTCACTGTGTACACTTGCTTTGGTCATTATTCAATAAGCATTTATCTCTGTAAGGTTAAAAGAAGATGTTCTATTTGTTTGAGCCTCATAGCACTTTGTTTTGATTCATAAAGTATAACTATACCTTAAACATTTCTTATATTGCCCTCAAAGAAGCAATAAATTAATTGAATTCTCCTCATTTTAAACAAAGAACTAATGGAGCCCTGCTCTACATCAACACTATCTATACAAGGGAAACAGCTACAAAGTACCTGACTTTATTATGCCAACACGCTCAGAGAAAGATATATATTTTCTAGTTGCAAACACAACAGTCTCTGAGAATGTTGATTTCACTCATTGCTAATAAAATACTACTTACAACATTCTTCTGCAATAATTACTTAGGGGAGAAAACTTTGTGTTCTTTTCTTATTTATTCCTAAATCATTTTTTTCAAATATGACCACAATAATAAATCTCTTCCTCAAAAGGCCAAGAATTGATCATTGTTAGACCATTAATATTGAGGTTACCAAACATTTATTCAAGATAGCAAAAGTTTAAACATGACCACACTAACTATAAACTTGGCTCAGAATACCAGTGATCTCATTATCAGTCTGTAGGCACTGCAGGGGAGGAAAGGAAAGGGGAAAAACTAAATAACACAACTCTAAATGTACTAAAGTAGATTATTTTTTCTTGAAAAGAATCTTTTTGAAAAAAAAACTTTGAAAACCTTTACTCCTAGGTGTACTGTGTAGTTTACCCATAGAGGAATTAGCATGTCTGTCTTTCACAAGTGTTATAAAAAATTGCTGGTGTCAAGGAGAGAAGCAGACTACTAACGCCATGGAGAGACTATGAGCCTAAGCTAGGATAGTGATGGGTATTTATGAAAATAACACATGAAAATCAACATTGGTGCTGAAAGGTGAAATAATAAAGTAATAGTCATAAGAAGAGCTATTTCTGGACCGACCCCGTGACTCACTCGGGAGAGTGCGGTGCTGGGAGTGCAGTGGCGTTCCCGCCGCGGGTTTGGATCCTATATAGGGATGGCGCTCACTGGCTGAGTGTGGTGCGGGCAACACCAAGCCAAGGGTTGCAATCCCCTTACTGGTCACAAGAAAGGAAAAAAAAAAAAAGAAGAGCTATTTCTAAAACGTATCTTCTTTATTTAATCCTAAAGTACAGAACAGTGACTCTATTAATAATCTCTATCCAAGATCAACTTTATAAAGCAAACACATTATGAAAATATAAAGTTTTGGAACATCTTAACCACTAGCTTTTATAAAGTAGCTGCTGTGTGCAGGGTATTGCATAAGACAGTGAAGTCAGAATTATGTCAATATTCCTCACATCCATTAGGATGGCTACTATAAAACAAAAACAAAAACAAAATCGCAAGTGTTGGTGAGGATGTAGAGAAACTGGGAACTTTGTGCACTGTTGGTGGGAATGTAAAATGGTGCAATTGCTATAGAAAACAGTAAGGCAATTCCTCAAAAAATTAAGCATAATATTACCATATGAACCAGCAATCCCACTTCTGGGCATATATCCAAAAAAACTGAAAGCAGTATGTCAAAAAGATATTTACACATCCATGTTCATAGCAGCATTATCCACTATAGCCAAGAGGTGAAAGCAACCTAAATGTCCATCAGCAAATGAATGGATAAAGAAAATGGCATATATCCACACAATGGAATATTATTCAGCCTTTAAAAGGAAGGAAACTTTGATACATACTATAATACAGACAGACCTTAAGGACATTATGCTAAGTGAAATAAACCAGTCATAGAAAGACTGTATGATTCCTCTTATATGAGGTATCTAGAGTAATCAAATTCATTTAAACAGAAAGCAGAATGGTAGTTGACAGGGGGTAGGGGAATGGGGAAATGAGGAATTGTTTAATGGGCAAAGAGTTTCAGTTTTGCCAGATAAAAAAGTTCTGGAGTTTGGTTGCACAACAATGTGAATATATGTAATACTACTGAACTGTATACTTAAGAATGCTTAAGATGGTAATTTTTTGTTATGTGAATTTATCACAATTAAAAATAATTTTTTTTAAAAAAAGTGAATTCTGGAAGGGTTGAGGGAAGGAGATTATGTTAGTACTTTGCATGTGATAGGTGTTCAATAATATTAAGTAAATTAAATTCTTGATGTCATGCTGAAATATGGCTCAGAAGTTTTGCCCTGCTACCTCAGAAGGAAGCAGGGGTTCATCATTTGAGCCAAAAAGAGCCTTCAAGTTCATTTCTTATACCACAAACAAAAAATCCACCCTCTAGCACCTCCGTCTGGGGCCACTAATGCCCATTTGAACATCTGTACTTCTTCATGATATGGCAGCCTCATGCCATTTTGGACCTGGTCTATATGTAAGAAGGTTTGTCCTTATTGTTGAGCCTAAATGTGCCTTGTACTCTCACTCACTGATCCTGGTTCTGTCTTTAAGAGCTATAGAGAGGAAAAAATTATCCTAGTTCTTCTTTGACATGAACACCTTTCAATGTAAAGGGGTTAGGGGAGAATGCTATATCATAGCCTTTTTGCCAGCAAGTCCATTAACTCAATGTCCTAAAGAATAGGCAATAGGACCCATACAATTCTAAGTCTTTCTCTCCTTAAATGGAGTTCAAAATGTCATGATTAGAAGTTTTCAAAGGAATGCTAACTTATTTGACATCATTTAAAATTTTAGGTTTTCTTTCTATTTGAAAATGCAAATACAAAAAGCCTTTAATTTAATAGCTTACACTAATGGTTTAATAAAAGGTTTTACTTCCTGAATCACCTGTGGCCAGATACTGAAATACTGTTTGGCTCTTTTGTCCTTCCCCCAAGTAGCTCTCAGCTATCTAATAAATGTTATCAACAAAAATGCTTTGGGCTGAAGATTATAACAGAAGCATATCTTACTAGTAGCCATTTATTTCATTTTCATTTATGTTAGAGATTTTAGCTGTTCAGCACTTGTACAACCTAAAGTGATTAAAACAATTAGTCACTGTGATCTTTGGGTTTATTTGTGTGCACATAAATATGAACTAGTGCCAGGCATTAGCAGCAGATACAAAATTATTGAAGCACTCTAATTACTTTTGCTTTTATCTCTAAGAAAATCCCTTGTATTTTAGTACTAGTGGAAGTTTATTTCAGGAAATAAGTAATTTAGGTAACAATACCATTCTTTCTGAATTATACTGATAGGCTATGCCAGTCACTGAAATAGCTGTTCATAAACGTTTTTGAAAGGTCTGGCTTCAAGCACTTAATTGAAACTTTTATTAGCTTCTGAAAGAGTTAGAATTCACCTGAAAAGGGAAAAGAAAATAAATGAGACAAATTAAGCATGATTAAGTTTTTAACAAAGTATTGAATAAATGAGCACCGGCGTTCTTTCCTACACTTAGTAAGCATTCAATAAATCTTGAAGTGAGCAGATTTTTACTATCTTTTGCTTAACTAGCATTTAAATTAAATTATATGAATAAATTTGATATTTCTTAAAACTTTTCCACAGCATTTTATTTTTAAAAAATCATGTAGGTATTTGAAGACTATGACTGCATTTCCATTTTGATTTTCTAGCACTATAAAAAATTCTGTTAATGTTCAGAAAAAGATAAGCAAGCAATTTTTTCTTGAAGTACTGTGACCTTCCCGAAATCAAAACATACGAGTTCCTTCCATTTTTTCTTCCTAGAAAATAAGGTTCTTCTGTTCTATTTGAATTCTTTCTACTAGAAGCAAATACATCAAAACATTTACATAGTTTTAAGTTTTATTGGGGTAGAGGGTAAAAAGAGGACTGATTTCTGGATACAACCAATTTTTCCTGGAAATTACATCATTAATGGAGTGGAGTTTGAGACTAAACTTGCAAATGCCTTAAAACTTAAAAACAAAACAAAGCAAAACAAAAAAACTTCAGTATAATTTATTTAGAATTGAGATGTTAAAATCAATAATTCCACAAATATGTAGCAAATTCTTGATTCTGTTCTCTCTTGCATAGAAAGCTGCTACCTTTAACTTTTTCCATTGTGGTGAATCTGGTAATCAATGAAAGGTTCTCTGAGTTTCCTGATAATATATAGTAGTGGTCTTTTCAGAATCACAAAATAAATGAGAACAGCGAAGTATTAAAAATCTTAGAAAACCTCAGAGTTCTTGCTGGGCAAGTAAAATTAACGTCTGGCAATAATATTTACTGTTTTCCTTCTTACTGATCTACACAACTGGGGTTATTCAAGAAACATCATTTCATAAAAGCACAGGTTCATCAAGAAAGCCCCACATAAGACCCTGAAAGATTAAACCTCATAACATTAACATTAATGGAGATTGACTATTTTTATATAAATGATTCCTTTTAAAATAAACCATTACGAAGGACTTGAAGATTGAGATCTATGTTGTATTGGCAAAGGCAATTTGCGGAAGAATTAGAATTTGAAAAACTATACTAGAACTCATCACCTGCCATGCTAAGAATTTGTAGATTTAATACTGTGGGCTCTTGGTACCATTAAAGAAATATGAGCAAGGTGGGGGTTGACATGAATAGAACTGTGTTTTATGGAAATCACTCCATCAACACAGTAAAGACCAGAATGAAAACTGGAAAAAGAAAACCAGTTATATGACAATATTTTAGCCAGGGGTCAGCAAACTATCTGTAGAACACTAGATAGTAAATAATTTAGGCTTTGTGGGCCACAGGGTCTCAATCGTAACTACTCAACTCTGCCACTGTAGCATAAAAGCAGATATAGACAAAATTTAATCAAATGAGTGTGGCTATTTCTATTAAACCTTTATTTCAAAAACAGGTGTCAGGCTGGCTTTGGTCTAGGGTCTGTAGTTTCCCAACTACTGTTTTAAATCAAAAACAAATACCTGAACCTGGCAAATACAGCGGCAATGAAGACGTGGAAAAATAGATCTTAAAAAAAAATGGAAGATCTGGTGGGTTTTGGTGACTGATTAGATGTAGAGGTAGACATTACAGAAACAAGAGTCTAGACAACTTCCAAATTTTTAGCTTGGCTAACTATTTGGGTGAAAATACATTCTCTGAGAGAGGGAATCTAGGATGGAGAGTAAGTTTGGTAAGAATGATTATAATTTCTGTTTTTGACAAGTTATATTTGAAGCTCCTATGGAACATCTAATTGAGACAATTATGGCATGCTTTTCTAATTCCACAACTTATCAATCTCCATATCCTGTCAATTCTTCACTAATAGCTCTCAAATTCCTTTGTTATCTCACCATTCACCAATGCCTTGGTCAGCCCCTTATGACCTGGCTTCAGAATTGGTATCCAGGTTTCAAGCCTTGATGCCCTCTAATCCATGGTCCCCATTAAGGCCACAGGCACCATTCTAAAATGTAAATCTGATCATGCCACTCCTGTGCTTAAAATTCTTCAACAGCTCCCCAGCAATGCATAATCCTTTTTATGATGTGATTCCTGTCTACTTGCTATAAACTAATAGTAACAAGCAATCATAGAAGTTCTCTTTTGCCTGTATATGGCATATACTCTAACCTTCAGATGAAAAAAAAAACCCCAAAATATTAACGGTTCTATATAGATGGTTAAAACTATTTCCTTTTCCTTTTTTTTTTTACTTGTCTCTGTTTTCTAAAATGTCCTTAATAAGTACATATTACTTTTTTAATGAAAAGGGGGAAAAAGTTTAAAACACTTATACAGAAGACTAGCAACAATGAACTCTGTTTTCTGCGAGCTCCTTCTGCTCAATCTTAGGAAAGTCTTCCCATCTATTATCTCTTGACAGTACTGTTGGGGTGCAGCAGTTGTTTCTCCTCTACCTGGCTCCTGCTGCTGGTCCTCCTGAGAATCTCCTCTCCTACAGAGCTCAGTTCTCTGCTTAGCACACTTAACCCCTGTTCCCACCACACTGACTACTCGGCTTCTGCTTCCCAGCAACAGACTTGAAGATTGGCTTTGGAGAACGCAAGCCTGAAGGGCTATGTCCCTGCCAGAGAGCCCATCTGCAGTAGTCCTCTCCCAAAAAGAGCCTTTAGAGACTAGATCTAAGGGATTTTATAATCTGCCGTCTTCTGGCTACAGATGATCCTGCTCAGGCAGTTGCATGCCCCTTATAAGAAGTGGCAGGTGTCCTCTTTGACTCCTTCCTCTTTGGTCAATCAGTTGCCGTATCTAATTGCCACTTCTCCTTTCACAACCAACTTTTCCCCATCTTTTCTGTTTTCTTTGCAAGTGCTTTAATCTCTCCCTTGTATGATTGCCACAGATTCCTAACCAATCTTTTGGCCTCCAGTCTTCCTTCATTGTAATCTATCTTGTTAAGGTAGTGTTCAGAAACCTGAAATAGATCCCCCAAATAAAGCTGAAATAGTCTGCCTTAAGATCTCCATGCTCCAGCCCAATGCTTCTTTTCCTAGTATTTGTCTATGGACATAGTTGGGACTTTCTCAGTGCCCTCCCCTCACTGGGCCCTGAGCTTTCTTGCTTCCAGGAACTTTCTCAAGTCTCTTCCAAAAAGGAATGACCTCCTTCTACCTGTCTTCATCCTGCTAAGTTTTTATGGCCTACCTTAAATGTTACCTATTCCATTAAGCTTTCCTTTTTCACAAAAGTAAACTATTTTTGACTTGAATTCCTTTTTGCTGCTTATTTCACACATACCTATTTACCATTATATACTTCCTTATATTATAGCTTTTTTACCCTCATCTTCATTCTTGGAATCTTCACAGGGTCAACACAATTCAATATATAGTAGATGAATACTAAATGAATGTTTTTTCTCAACAAATGTTTTAAGGGCAAAGACTTTGTCCTTACATCTCTAAACTCTGTACACATTTAAGGGCCTAACAAATGTACTCAATAGATAGAAGTACTTCATAATTCACTCATTCAATAAACATTTCCTGAGCACCTAGTATATGCCAGAAATAGAGGATAGGAATTAAAAAAAGGATTAAATTAAAATTTTGAAAATAGTCCAATCTTCCATTGTTTTGAAAGAAACTCTTTTCCTATCAAAAAAGAGACAGAACAGTTACTCAGTTCTTCTAGGGTCAAGTTTTCATAATATGACTCATTATTTTTCATAAATTCCCTAAGCAGATATGACTGCTTTCAAATCTGAGTATAAAAATCATTCTAAATCTAAACATAAGTGATTTTACAAATTTGCTCAATTTAGATTACTATACTTCTGTTCTTTTCCTTTGATGCAAAAATCAAGAGTTTACTGGATTATTCTAAGATTCAAAGTTACAAATTTCAGCTTTAATACTTAAGGGGAAATGGGCTTTCCAGAACACTTGTTAAGTTAGAGGCACAGGACACCTGGGTATTAACTCTGCTTTCTCCCTCTGGATGAGAAGTGTCTTTGCTGAGGCTGAATTTGTTTCAAGAACCAGGAAAGTCTGGTAATTGTAAACATTCCCTTAAAAGGAAGCCCACAGATTGTTAGTTCAGGTTCTTCTGGAATAGTGATGAAAATGGAATAGCTCACAGACTGTTAGTTCTTTTAGAATAGTGAATATAAAAGGACAGTGACACAGTAAGAAATGAACTTTCCTGATGCAGGAGTCCTATCTTGCATGTATGTTGTAATTAGCAGCTGCCTATCCCTATCAGGGGTGGTGAAGAGAAGCTATACAGAGATATATTGCATCTACTTCTACCCCGACTTTACTTCTGATAAAACACTGGATCTCTGGTTAATAATATTGAGAACATAAAGCTAAAAGTTAATGTGTATGTGTGTATGTGTGTGTGTGTGTGTTCTTCTGTCAGTCCATAAAACTAAGATAGCAAAAGCAATCTAATTACTTTGATTGAATAAGTAATGCTAATTCTGAGGAATTACATGATCAATGTTAATTGTGAAAAATGCTTATTTGATTGGTCGAAGACAGTCACTCTTAATTAAGGAGCTGAACTCTTGCTCAGGATAAATGTAGATATTTAAAAATCTCAGGAAAAATGAAATGTTAATAAGATGCTTTTTGAGGGACACAAACATTTTAGAAATAATACCCAAAAGACTGGAAAGGTTAAAATGCCTTCTAAAGGAAATGCTATTAAAAGTTTTCAATTTCAAAAATACGTTGGAAAGAAAGGGGTTTCTAGAATCAGGAACAATTACTTTGGACTTTATATTTTGGAACGAGTTCAGCAAAATTACACACTAAACCAAGTTGTAAAGCTCTAAATAAGAAAAACCCCTGTGAGGTGAGGTTTTGTTTGTTTGTTTGCTTTCTTTTGGTTGTTGTTGGGTTTTTTTAACATCAAAAATGGAAAATATAATAGTAAAATGATAAAATGGATTTCTTTAAACTGGGACTTGTTTCTTATCAGCTTTGCTAAGGGCAAGCCATTTTGCTATTTTTTTTTTTTTTTTGTCTTTTTTTCGTGTCCGGCAACGGATCGCAACCCTCAGTGTCGCGCCCGTACCGGACTGGGACCGGCAACGGGATCGCAACCCTCGGTGCTGCGCCCGCACCTCGCTCAGCCAGTGAGCGGGAACCAGTCTGTATGTGGGATCCGAACCCTCAGCAGGAGCGCCACCGCACTCCCAAGCGGCGCACTGTAGCAGTGCGCCACCGGGCCGGCCCCCATTTTGCTATTTAATGGAGATAAGACTAATGCCAGAGATTAAACACAACGACTTCACTGAAATCTTTTCAGGTTTCTCCATAAAAAAGAGAATGATTAAAATCTTATGAGATTTGAAACCAAATTTGACACTTTAGTACTCAAAGTAAGCAACAAGTCATATTAGAAACTTATCAGTGTGCAAAATTTCTATTCTAAAAAGTTAACTAAAATAAAGAAAGCTATTGAAGATCTTAATATCTTTAAATACAAGTCCGAACAACCAAAAAATGTTACATATGATAAAGATTAGACGAGAGCCATTTCACACCAAAGGTGTTAGAATCAAAAAATAAATTCACAAACCTTAAAAGCTGAACTCACTCCAAAAATGCAGAGAGTGCACTCATTTTTTGAGGGTGTCTCATTTGTACCTGGAAAAGGTTTGAGCTTGAATGACTTGTGAACCGCAATTACGCACACCCACAAATGGTCTACTGCAGACATGAGTATTTGTTTGTAACATTTGGTGGGTATGAAATGGCAAGCACAAAAGCCATCCTTTTGAAACTTTTCCCGGTAAATGGAAAGTCTTAGTTTCTCATTTATGTAAACCAGTCCTGTAACTCAGATAAATACAACTCTTTTGGAGTAGAAACATTACAGCAGCCTTGCTTTCCTCAGCTAAACTTACAGCACTGAATGATGGGCACATTTTCTGGGATCCACCTTCTGAAAACAAATTTTAAAGTATGGAAAAGTAACCAAAGCTTTACATCACAGAATAACAGATTTAGGAATGAAGACTGGAGAAATATTACAAACAGTACTGCTACTCTGTAGAGTGATTTAAAGTTAGATTTATTCTCTCCTTCCAGTAAAAATAATTTGCCTTTTTTTTTAAAAAAAAAAAAAAAGGTCACATGCCTAGGACCTCTGCAAACAGTAGTATTATTAAAGGGAAAACTCTTTGTGGTTCGAAGAATGACAAAAACATATTCAGAGAGGAAACTCTTGATTAGCAATTGAATGAAAGTAAAAACATATCAGTTAAGTGAAATACAAAAATAGAACATATCACATAATGCCCTGCAAGGCAACAGGCAAACATCAGTGCTATTCTATTTGTGCCTGATAGCCTTGAGATTCACCTCTTTGCTCTTTCCTGCCCATTGCCTTCTTAGAGCCACTGTTGAACATTAGGCTACCTCAAAAGCATAGCACTTTAAGCACTTTGAGAAAAAAATAAGCCATTTGCTGAAGGTTCACTAAATGATACCATTATTATTTATAAATGTGATAAGAATAATATATTTTCATCCAAGTGCCTTAAATGTAATTAAATATTTATTTTAATATAATATTCAAATACTTGTTAAACCGGATATGGGATACAATTTACAAACTAGTGTAGTACTTCATTAAATATTTTCTTCTTGGATTAAACAATGTAATGTCTATCTATTTTACCACCAAAATTAAACTAACAAGTTTTAAATCTTTGTTTGGTTTTGATTGCTCACATTTCAACAGTCCCAAGAATTAAGATAGGCTCACAAAGTACAAGAGATTTTGAAGCAACATGTATCATGACAAGACTCGTCTTTTTTCCTTAGGCAAGAGTACAGTGGTTTCTCTCATAAAAAAATATAAAATATAAAGGTATTCTATAAAGTAAAAGTCACCAGAGAAGTCTAATCAATTTTACTAGAGCCTATAATCCTGTAGAAGTTCAGAGGAAAAAGTAAATTATTAAAAGAGACTGAATGTTCCGTACAACAAACAAAAAGCAAAATGAAAATTTAGTTATACCAAAAACTTGACCCTTAGTTCATGGCAAACTACTCCTACTACAAATGAATCTACATTACCTATATTTAGCAAGATAACATAATAGAGAAATATACAGTTATTTCTACTGCTAATATACATAATGGAAAGTGGAAAAGTTTGCTGTTTCCACATCCCAAGCCAAAGTATATAATTATCTTTGCCAAACGTCCAGCAATCTACAGTTTGAATCCATGAGACATCCATAGCCAGGATTACATCTGTTTTATAAACATGCATGTAAAGGGAACACCAATTTAGTGTATAATCTCCTAAAAATGTGATTTAGACTTTTACTTGAGATAGAAAATAATCATTCACTTATTCAGAAACTTTTTGAAAACTGAAATTTCCAATTATAATATTAGAAGATCTTATTATTTAAAGACACTATGTTAATGCACAGTGAAGAATTTTGTGGAAATAGTCTATTTTAGAAAAGTTTCTTCAGTCTACTGTTATGTGCTTGAAATGGTAGCTTTTTATTTATCAAAATAAATAAAATTATACTTACAAATCTAAAACCGACAAGAAAATACGCATTTTTAAAATAATGTTCTCCATTTCATTCTGTTAATCCAAATTTTAAAAGATGTATCTCTATACTATTAAGAGGGAGACCGATGCAGTCTCCAGAAACCTTTAGTCGTTTTGGCGCTGGGAGCCAGGGGAACTCCCAGAATTGCAAATTCTTTTCCTGTTCTACAACTGAATCCAAGGACAATCTTTAGAAACAATTCTTGTCTCACCAAATATGAAACTTGCTTTTGGAGATGGCTCAGGGGAAAGGATTAAGAGCTTAGGTGTACACAAGCTTGAAGAAATAGCATAGTATAAGCATATGAATGGGAAACTTTTGGATCCTAGGTATAGAATACACATGTGTCCTTGGAGTTCACAAAGAAACATTTTAGTTTCAATCAAAACAAACAGCAGAAAATACAAGGAAGGGCAGACGTCAGTAAAAATAAAGTTAAGACAAATGCTTGTAAATCTCTACACTTTTCTCCTGAATGTCATTGCACTGAGCTTTACCTTTTGGCCAGACTAAGAGTGATTACCATGTAATCTAACTTAGAGTGAAAGGTGTTTTATTGAACTCCAAAAACCAAATTATAAACATGAGGTTAAAACAAAATATGAAATTATTCCAGATCTCTTGTAGGAACCTAGAAAATTACATCAAAGTTCCCTTAGTTTATAAAAACAAAACAAAGAGAAAGAAAAGTTCCTTTTGTGTTTATAATATGTAGAATACTCAGTATGAGGAGACAACATCAGAGCTTTACAGAAGAGTTCATTTAAAGTTAGAATAAGAAAAGAGCAGGGTTATATGACAGAAAAAAGTTGTACTTATTACCATATTATGCAAATACATGTAATCAATGTGTTGATATTTTTCAGAAAACTAATTTGGTTTTACTTCTTTCAGGATGTGCAATTCGAATATTAATGATACAATATGACTTCTTTAAAAAAATGACAAATTTTGAGATTGCTTTCATAAAAAATTCATAGTTGACTTCCTCTCCAACTCATGTTTAGTGACATTATACATATTCAGGTAACTGTTATTTACTATTCTAACAGAATAGTTTCATCCTGTGTGATTAATCAATAGCATAAACACTCCTGTTGAACCCCAAAATATGATTAATCTACTTTTACTTTCAATCAGAAGTTCTGATAAACATGTCCAAGAAAGATAGGAGCAATCAACAGCTTTGCGTATTCTGAATAAATGACAATCTTAAGGAAAGACTAACTTTGATTATATTCAGAGACTCAACATCCTCCTTGTACACTGTGTGGCAAACATGATAAAAGCTTTGTACTAAGACCACAAAGTCTTATGAAAACCATGGGAAAAAGATAATCAAAACTGTTTGAGTATGTCACATAGCTATCAAACTTCAAATAAATCCAAATTGCAAAGAATATATGAACTGAAAGCAAAAGCCTACAGAAAACAATACAAATGGCTGTTTAACTTTTAAGAGTAGCCAAGTTGTACCATCATTTAACACTGAAGTTCAAAACAATCTAATAACCACTTTGTATCACATTGCAAATACCTCTCAAGGCCATTTAAACTGCAGAAGGAATCATCTTAAGAGCATGCATTGGTCAGTGAGAGAACCCTGTTATAGAATACAGATGATGGCATTTACTCTTCCATCACTGCTATCAAAGCAATTCAAAGTACAGGTGGCCTCCCACATCCATGGATTCAATGAACTGTAGATCAAAAATATTTTTTTAAAAAATTGTGTCTGTACTGGACAAGCACAGACTTTTTCCCCTTGTCATTATTCCCTAAACGATACAGTAAAACAACTATTTAATTAGCATTTACATTGTATTAGTTATTATAAGTAATCTAGAGATGATTTAAAGTATAATGGAGGATGTGCATAGGTTATGTGCAATTATTTAAGGGACTTGAGTATCTGTGGATTTTGGTATCTGCAGGAGGTCCTGGAACCAATCCCCCACAGTTATCAAGGGACATCTGTATACTCTTTGCCACCTGAAGTAGTATAAACATGATGGACAAAGAACTGTTGCTGAGGGTCTTCAGAACTAAAATATGTGTTGTTTATCTGATCTGGTTAAAATATGAGCTGATTTAAAAGCAGTAAGATGAACCTGAATAGTTTCAAACATCCAGAATAAATGAATATATACATAAATCTATGTGTGTGTGTATATATAATAGAAAATACAGTAATTTGCCAAACAGCAGTAGACTTACTATTTATCAGGTACTTTTCTAAGAGCTTTGTATTTATTAACTCATTTAATCCTCATACCAATTCTATGATATAGCACTATTATAAACTCACTTTATAAATGAGAAAACTGAGGTAAGTACTTGCTCTATATTTCTAGATTTCATAGCTAGGCCTAACAAGATTCGTTTGGTCCTAGAGTCTGTGCTTTATGCTCTTAAATTATTGTACAAACAACTCAAAACTATGATTTGTGGACCCTGGGAAACCCTGAAATCATTTCAAGAGAGTCTGTGGGTTAAAACTATTTTAATAATAATATTAAAATGTGATTTTCCCTCTTCACTGTTTTGACATTTGCACTGATGGTACAAAAGCAAAAGTTCCAGTAAAACTGCTGGAACTGTAGCATGAATCAAGGCAGTGTCAGCAAGCTGTACTAGCAGTCATTGTATTTGTCTCTGCCAGGCACAAAAAGTAGTTAAAAAAAAAAGTCAGGTTCACTTACAAATGTCCCTGATGAAGCAGTAAAAATTATTAATGTTATGAAATTTTAATCCTTGAGCACAATATTCTGTGTGATGAAACAGAAGTATTCATAAAACAGTTTTACTGCATATACAGCATGACAGTTGATAGAAGAAAAACACTTGAGCAATTATTTGAATTGTGAGCTAAAACAGTCAGGTTTTTAATGGAACACCTAAAATTTGAAAAAAATGACAAACTTTGAAATTTGAAAGAACAACTGACAAACTTTGGTTATTCTGATTTGGAAACAAAGTGAACCTCTCACTTCAAGGAAAAAGACTCAACATATCTGTTGACAATGATAAAATTTGAACTTTCAAGCAAAAATTAGAATTTTGGAAAACTCATAACCACTAGCATGAAATTGACCAAACACTGCAAGACTTTTAGAGACCAGTGATGAAATTAACAAATGCGATTTTTTTGATATTGTATAACCAAATGTGTCAGCACTTGGAAGATCTGCATAACCTAATGGATCAATACTTTCCAAATGACAAATACATAATGCTACAAAATCATACATAGGTAAAAGATCCATTCAAAGTGCAAAATAAACCAATGAATGTTAATGTAACAGACTATGAAGAGTTTATTGATTTGATTTTAGATTTCACATTGTATGTAACTTACAAGAAATTACTACTTGTTGAGTTTTAGAAAGTATCAGAGAGGAATAACCGCAATTATCTGAAAAGGCTATTAAATACTCTTCCCCCCTCAAACTACATATATCTGTGTGAGGCCGGATATTCCTCCTGTAATTTAACCAAAACAACATAGTGCATGCAACAGATTGAATAAAGAGGCAGATATAGGAATCTAGCTTCCTTCTATGGGAATCTAGCTTCCTTCTATTAAGTCAATAACTAAAGAGATTTGCATAAATGTAAAATAATGCCAATCTTCTCACCAAATGGTTTTGTTTTGGGAAAAGAAGTTATTTTTTCTAAAATATAATATTAGCTTATTATTTTTAGAAGCATTAAATGTTTTTAAAATTTCTCAGATTTAATTTCTAATGAAGTAAATATTGATGGATATAACTCAAATAAACAAAAGCTCTTTGTAGTACTAAATCATTTTTAAGAGGGCAAAGGGTCTTAAGACCAAAAATATTTGAGAAATGCTGAACAAAATTCCACTGTCTTCGACACATGTGAGTGTGTATCTGTATACACATGGGGGTTGGGGACAGGAAACATTAGCCCTTGGGTGCTTCCACATTCACTACTCATCTTCTGGAGCTTTGTTTGGCTTCTGATGTAGAAGTCTAAGCTTCACTAATGGGAGGAGAATGTACTGACCAGCAAACATGAAAATTAGCTTAGTAATTACAATTCTGTAATTCAAGAAATTGTCATTCAACATTTTTAAAAATGGCAGTAATGACTAAGCAGAAAATAGTAATAATGAGTTAGAAAGCTATGAGGATCAAATGACCAGCAAACCAATTTGAACACTACAGAATGTCTGAAGAATACAAATCAAACGTGCGCTTCGCAAATAAACTGTATTTATAATGCAAGACAAATATTGATAGAAATACAAAGTAATGTAACACACCACCTATTCAAATCCTTGATGATCCAGCTGAGATACAAGCATCTTAAAATGTGCCCTAATCATACATTAGATGCTCAATAAATGTAATAAATGTTAACTGAAAAAAATAAGTGAATAAGCTGATTTAAATGATTCTCCTTCCTCAGACTTGCCACTGAAATTATTGTTAGTATATGTTCAGCAATCAAGTATGTACAGCCTTACGTACAGTTCTAATAGCATTTCATAGATTTTACACACACACATATTTGTATATGTATACAAATATAGGTTACATATTTATTTTTGATAACTATTTTTTTCCAGTGGAGTTCCAATAGATGCCAAATTAAACTTCCTAAATTGGGGAAAAGCAATTATTAATTATAGCCCGTTTGAAGAGGAAAATTTTTCTTAAATTCTAAATAACATACGAATAAAATAGCAAGCATGTTCCATTCATAAGTTGAGTCAGTAAGTACCCTGACATTGAGCCAATAATTCTGAAATTAGAAAATTTGGCCTAATTTCCTGGACCTAACAAATAATCTCATAAGAAAAAGAATAAAACACATGAGTCACAAAGGGTACAGATAAGGCCTGTTTTTAGAAAATCCAATCAAGAAAAATCATTTTTGTAAGAAATGACATTAGCAGCCTATTTATTCTATTGTAACGTAATTTGTCTTGAATAAATACAAAAATACTAAAAATCACATTTTCATTTTGTGCTATCATTAGTATTATCACTTGTATAATCACAGTTCAACATTCACTCATTTTCTTAAAACAAATGGTTCAGTATTTACCATATACCACAGACAACCATTGCTGTGACCAGCTTCTCTAGGTGGCTTCCTGGCCTTTTGTTTACATGTACCTTTTTTATTAACTATTTAGTGGGTAGGGGGAAATGTAAATTTAGTAGCTGCTTCAGAGTTTAATGTGTGGTTGTAGACTGGTGAGCGGTTTGGGAGCTTTCAGAGGATAGTATAAGAAAAAGTATGCCAGGTTCACATTCAGACTCAGACTACCTACGTTGTTAGAAACAAAATGATCTTAAACAAATAAATCATTTATCTTCTCAAATCTTTATTTGTAACATGAGGAAACTGGGTGCTATGCTCTGAATGTTTATGTCCTCATGTCTGGAACCCTCATTAATGGGATTAGTGCTCATCAGAGACTCAAGAGAGGTCCCTCCCCCTTCCGCCATATGAGGATACAGCAAAAAAAAAAAAAAAAAAGATGGCTGTCTCTGAAGGAGGAAGTGGCCTTCATCAAACACCAAGTCTGCCCATGCCTTAATCTTGGACTTCTCAGACTCCAGTACTGTCAGAGATAAATTTCAGTTGTTTACAGTTCAGCCAATCTATTGTACTTTGTTGTAACAGCCTGACTGGGCTAAGACACTGAGAGACAGTTGACATGCATCTTCCAATTTTAAACTTCCATAATTCTATTTCAGTGCCGTAAACATTTGATGTAGGAAAATTAGGTGGGGCAGAAGATTAAATGCTACTCAAAAGGAAAACAACAGTAGTGTAAATGATTCATCCTGGCTATTTAAAAAATATTATACATTAATAAATTTTCTTAAATAAATTAAAAATGTCATATAGTAAAATGAACAGTATTCAGAAAGAATCACTTGGAAAATTCTGAAAATACATTAGAAAATATATTTATACGTATGCAGTATCTTGAAAACAGAAAAGGATATAATTTAAATAGCTATGATTATATGTAGTATCTTTTTTTTTTTCCTTTTTGTCTTTTTTACTGACCGGTAACGAAATCGCAACCGTCGGTGTCACGCCCGTACCGGGGACCGGCAACGGGATCGCAACCCTCAGTGTTGCGCCCGCACCGTGCTCAGCCAGTGAGCGGGAACCGGTCTCCACATGGGATCCGAACCCTCAGCGGGAGCGCCGCCGCGCTCCCAAGCGGCGCACTCTCCAGTGCGCCACCAGGCCGGCCCCATATGTAGTATCTTGAAAACAGAAAAGGATATAAATTAAATAGCTATAATTTATTGAATGTCTACTAACTCATCTCATTATTACAACAGTCTGATAAGATAGGTTTTTAAAATTTCTGCTTTTAAATGAAGAAACTGAGGATCAGAGAGATTAAATAATGCATCCAAAGACACTAAGTTAAAAAATGGTACAACTGGCATTCCAACCTAGGTGTGTTTAACTCCAAAGTAATACTCTTTCCACTACAAAAACATAAAGCATTTCTGATTCCCACAAATGAATCCCATTTTTACAGTTAAGTTTCAATTACTAATGGTAATGGGAAATGGAACAACATGGGAAAATAAACCTCAGACAAACATGGTATAATAGCTATGGAATAAATTTATATGGAATAAATTCCAGGTAAATAAATTCTGAGGTTGGGTGAGATACTGGATCAGATGGCTTCTAAGGCCACTTTCATTTCTCAAACTTAAATATTATTTTCAATTCATTGAAGCTTATAGGTTATCTAATCCATTTTCCCACTCATTACAGAAGTTTACAATTTTGTATCACATGAATTGTAAATTAATCACAAATAGCAAGTACATTATTTAAAGGAATAATATGAGGAATCTTCTAAGGAAAGGATCCAAAGACCTGCTGTTTTAAGTATCTATTTTTCTTCATTGTGCTTGTTTAAAAGAACACATTGAAAAATTAAAAGGCCATTTTAACCGTGGTTAGTACAACTTCCTTAAAGATGGAGGAAACTTGCTCCAGAGAAGAATATACTGATTTGATTTTTCATTTCCATTTACTTTTTCTGTTCTTAGGGTGAGAAAAAAAAAAAAGAAAAAAAAAAATGCCACACACACACACACACACACACACACACAAATGCCCTGAAGAAAATTAAGTAAGACAAATCCAAGAAAATTTACCAACTAAAAATTTATTCTTGGATAATCAAAAGGAAACTGAGATTTCCAAGTATTATACAGGATAAAACTGAAAGCAGAGGACATGAAACTAACAGTTGTATTGTATTATGACCTGTAGCAAAAAACAAAGGTAAAAATTACTACTAACATTAATTGAAATAATAAAACTAAAAACCGGAACTTACTACATTGTCCTTTAGTTCTTCAGGAAAGCAATCCTTTCAAAAATCTGACTGAGGAAATTTGTGAGTTGCCAAGTATAATTTAAACATTAAAATGCAGTCTAAGGTGCCATAAAAATATTGGGGGCATTTATAGAAAATTCTAAACAACCACAGCAGAATACATATAATTTTCAAGTGCATATGGAACATGCACCAAGATATGCCATATGCTGGGCCAAAAAACAAGGCTTAGTAAATGTAAAATAACTGAAATCATATAGAATATGTCCTCTGACCACAATAAAATTTAGAAATCAGAAACATAAAATACTTGGAAAATTCCCAAATATTTGGAAATTAAACAGCACACTTTTAAATAACCCATAGGTCAAAAAAGAAACCACATGGGAAATTAGGAAATATTTTGAGCTGAATGAAAGTGTATTAACAGGTACAAAGTTACAGGTAGATGGGAAGAATAAGTTCTGGTATTCTAGGCTGATCATAGCTAATAATATTGTATTGTTATTCTAAATAACTAGAAAAGAGGATCGTGAATGTAATCACCACAAAGAAAAGACAAATGTTTAGGTGATGGATTTGCAGTCTACCCTAAGTGAATCATTGTATAATATATGCATGTTATGAAACAACACACTGTACTCCAAAATATGTACAATTAAAAATAAATTTAAAAAAAGAAAAAAGAAAAAAAAAGAAAATGTGTCTCATTAAAAAAAGAAAGAAAGAAATTGAAAACAGAGCTGTATTAGTCCAGGTTCAACCAGAGAATCAGAACTGGTAGGAGACATATATAGAGATTTATTGCACGGAATTGGCTTATGTAGTTGTGGGGGGCTGCCTAGGCAAGTCTGAAATCTGTAGAATAGGCAGGCCATCAGGAAGGGCAAGCTGGAACTTTTGGGTATGAGCTGAAGTTGCTATCCACAGATGGGATTTCTTCTTCTTCAGAGAAGCCTCAGCTCTGCTCTGCTCCTTGGGCTTTCAACTGATTGAATCAGGCCCCCAGATTATATGGGATAATTTGCTTTACCTAAAGTCACGGATTATACACTTCAATCACATATACGAAATACCTTCACACAAACACCTAAATTAGTCTTTAATTAAATAACTGGGGTCTGTAGCCCAGTCAAGTTGACATATAAAATTGACGATGATAACAACATATGAAAATTGGTGAGATGTAGAGACAGCAGTGCTTAGTGGGAAATTTCGAGTTTTAAATGCTTACATTAGAAAAGAAGAAAGGTCCAAAATCAACTGTCTAAGCTTTCATAATAAGAAGCTAAAAAACAGAAACAAAAAACGGACAAGAAGAAGAGAAAGGAGCAAATTAAACAAGTCGAAAGAAGGAAACTGGAGAACTACCTGGTTTCAAGACATACTATTACAGATTATGTAAACAGATACCTCAAGGACTTTTAATGACAAACTTGCCGGTTGGGAAAATTTCCAGCCCAAACCTCTCCCTGCTTACCATGTTCCAGATACAACTTTCACAGAAGTTGAGAGCATGATGCACTCTTAAAGGTAGCAGGTAGTTAAATTCTTTCATTTTCAAGAAAAGAATACCCAGGGTCAAATAGCTAGAAAAAATATATATAAGAACTAGAACTCTGGTTTCCAAACTTCTTCCATAGCTCTTTCCATTATAATACACTATCTCCAAGTTGCCTTACATATTACTAAAAATCTGCCTCTGCCACAGTTAGGTCACTTGCCTTACATATTACTAAAAATCTGCCACAGTTAGGTCACCATGATGTAGCCACTGAAAAATCATGCCAGTATACCTATATGCTCATTTACCTTTACATCTTAAATTTATCCACAGGCTAACATACGAGGTACATTTCTGTGAATTATAAAAGGGCACCCTCTCTGGGGGGACCTATTAGGAAAAAAAAGCACCTTCTCTAGGCTGAAGGATTAGAAAAAGGTACCTATTTTGGAGGGCTAATGTGTCCCCTCATCAGTGCAGAAGGCTTGGTGAGTGGAGCTCCAGCTCGATTTCAGCCTATATTCACACTCCCTGGTTAAGACCCCCTTTTCAGGTCACAATCTGCCCAATCATCCTCAGGAGCCCTCCTTACTAATCACTGACCATTTTGTCAAGTGCAGAAAATCAAGTAATATCATTCTAAAAAAATAATCCACTCAAAAAGTCATATATAGAAAAAAACGTTTAAAACTATAATTCTTAAGCTATGTCTTAAACCTCTTGGCATAGCAAAGTTCTAATATTATAAATATTCAAGCAGAATCACAACATCAAGAGTAGAATAGGAAAACTTTATTATCAATACTTTGTTTTAAAAAGTGATAGTTTGTTTTCTTTAGTAAGATTTGAAATGTTTCTATATAAGTGTTACATTTAAAAAACACATAGGTGAAAAAAATAAAGCAACATGCTTTCCTAAGCATTAAATGAACTTTCAGCAAGGACATTTATCTTTCTAAAATAGAACAGTTGCATACATTAGCTAAAATCAGAATTTTTATCTTTTAAAATCTGTTTCCTTAAGTGAACCTGCCCATAAATTACATTTGTAGACATGTTATTTTTGTCTTATGAAGTTGTCATGAAGTTTTTATTGGAAACAGGATGTTCTAAAAAATAATACCTTCATTTTTATAAACATTCAAAATTAATCAAGTGAAATAAAAATAGAAAGTAATGATATAAGTAATGCAACAAATTAGCAAACCCATTATCTTAGAAGAGACCATTCCTTTTACTAGCAAAATTACCCCTACATTCTACTTACTCCTGTTTGTGTTCTGGCTGTTGGTAGTATAAACCTGCCTTAAACCATACCTTCAGGAAAACTATTTAACCTTACCTGATATTACTTGAAATTTCCTACGTATTTAGAGTACTCAGTCTATCTATGCCATTTGGTACTTTTTAATGTATTACTTAAGTAATGACATGTGTCCATGTCTTACAGAGCATGATGTAGGCAATAATCACTATGATGCAGAGTACATTCTCCGTAGTCAAGACAGGAATGTAGGAAAGTAGACGGTGAGAGAACCAGGATGTTTATGAAGGACAGCAGCTACTAATTTTTTAGGTGGGCTTGGCTTATCTCCCCAAATCAGACCCATGGACTGGGTTCATCAATTCTACTTCATTGGTATTGTATCCTTTAAATGCACATAGCTCTTTAAATACCACTCTAGTTGCCATACATGATTAACAACTATTGCCAATTATCTGACAAATTAATTTTTCATTTTACTTTGAAATGTGCTATTATTGGAAGAAAGTACCAGAAAGTGAGCTGCTTTGTGGTTGTCAAATGAGAGGATTAGACCGTGGGGCATCAAAGGCACTTTAAGCTTAGGCCATCAATGGCATCATGTTTTAAAAGTAGTTTTATATACATTATTTCATTTGGTCTTACCAAAACCCTATTGAGATAGGAAAGACAGGTATTAACCACATTTTACAGATGAGGAAACATGTTCAGAAAGATTGATTTACTCAGATCTCATTTCTAGTAAATAATGTTGCAATTAGAACCTAAGTCTTCACAGATCACAGTTGTCATTAAATCTACATAACACTCATTATTAAAATAAAATTTTTAGCATAAGTTCTAGAAATAAAATTTGTTTGCATCTTGCCACTATATAAATTCATTCCTTTCCTTAAACCACTACCCCATTTACTATAGTGATTTGGTATTTATTTTCAAATTATAAAAGTAAAATAACATAATTATTTTATAATCTCAGCAAACCTTCCTTCTCATATTGTCTCCTCCAAAAATGTAGAAACCCAAATTCACCCAACCTTGAATCTTTCAAATTAATTCACTCTAGTTGAAAAAGTTGATCTATGTTTATCTGTACACTTGAATTAACAAATAAAGTATCTGTACACTTGAATTAACAGTTGATCTATGTTTATCTGTACACTTGAATTAACAAATAAAGCAATCCTTATGATTAGGGCCCAACCTATCTTTCCAGTTTTATTTCCAATTATATCCTCTCCTTTAGTCACAATAGATTGTTCCTCAAATATACCCTGTACTTTTCTCAGTTTCCTCTGTTGGAAATTCCCTTCTCCACCCATTTCCTCCTATTCAAATTCTACCCCTTCTTCAAGGTCTAGTATTAATGCTATCTACTTGCAGACATGCAGACTTCCTGATCCGTAAAGTCAAAATTAATCTCTCCCACCTCCATGAAGCTACTGTACTTTCTCTGAACTTCTGTTTTACATACAGTTCATTGTGTACAGATTGTTATCTATCTGGCTCAGTTCAGAGTTTTTTTCGTGTGTATGTGTATGGGCAAGGGTAGTACCATTCTTTATATCTCTCACATGGATGTTGTAGATGTTTGAAAAACGGTTGAATGCAAATCACCTAGCAAACAGAACACTGCCTTTTTTCAGGTTTTCATCACGTCTGCCTCCTCAACCTCTAATTTTGGCTCCCTCCAGTTTATTTTTCATATCACTACAATGGTGATCTCTCCAAAACAAAAACCTAATCATGTTATTTTTCAAATTTAAATCTTTGTATTGTTCTCCACTCTCTAAAGGACAGAGTCCAGTTTCCAAATATAACACACAACGCCCATTATGACCTGGCCCAGTCTACTTCTCTAACGCTTTCTACCAAAATTCGTGCAGACATGCATCCATGCAGACACAAGTTCCTAGAGTTATCAAAATATCAAAGTCACCTATCCCCTTGGGCCTATTATCTGCATCTTTGGAACACCATTCTAATATCTCATTCTTTAAGCCTCATCTCAGGAGAGGTATAATATGGCAGTTAAGACAAACATATCTTTGTTTAAATCCCACATTGTCCATTACTGGGAGAATAATCCTAAGGTAAACTTTGAAAATGTAATTGGGGAAAGGTAGGAAAGCTCTCTAGCTTTACCATTTTTCTCCTACTTTTTTTGCAATACCATTCTGCTCCTATGTAAAGGTGAGCAACTTCAGCATTTTCTGCAAAACAAAACTAAGAGTCAGCAATAGAATCTAAGTTCTAGGTTTCCTGCAGGTAGAAGTAATTAAGTTCTCGATTTTAAAACAAATAAGCTGTAAATTTTTTTCTTCTAGCCCCTTATTCACTATATGTTGAAATGTGAAATAACAGTACAAAGAAAAATTTAAATCCCTTTTTTGCTTACAATAATGGTCCATCTCAGCAAGGAAATTAAAATATTTTCATATGTTTATTTGCTTCATATATCTTCTTTGGTGAAATATCTGTTCAGGTCTTCTGAATATTTTAAAAATTGGTTTGTTTTCTTATTGTCGAGTTCTAAGAGTTCTTTATATATTTGGAATACAAGTCTTTTTATCTGATATATGACTTGCAAATATTGCTCTCCCCGTCTGTGGCTTGTCTTTTTATCCCCTTAACAGCATCTCTTGCAGAGCCAAAGTTTTTTTAATTTTGATGAAGTCCAGTTATCAATTTTGTCCATAGATCATGCTTTTGTATCTAAAAACCCACTGTCAAACCCAAGTTCATACAGATTTTCTCCTATGTTTTCTTCTAGAAGTTTACTAGTTTTACATTTTACATTTAGGTCTATGATCCATTTTGAGTTAATATTTGTATTAAGGCATGAGGTATGTATCAAGGTTCATTTTTTTGCACACAGATCTCCAATTGTTCCATCATCACTTGTTGAAAAGTGTCATTTTTCAATCAAATTGTCTTTGTATCTTTATTAAAAATCAGTTGATTATATTTGTGTGGGTCTATTTCTGGACTCAGTATTCTGTTTCACTGATCTGTCTCTTTATCATTTAGCCAGTATTCTATTTCACTCCTCTGTCTCTTTATCATTTAGCCATCTTTCCCCCTGCTTCTTTAAGAGTTAATAGGTATGTAATACTTTACTCTATTTAACTGATCTGTCTCTTTATCATTTAGCCAGTATTCTATTTCACTCCTCTGTCTCTTTATCATTTAGCCATCTTTCCCCCTGCTTCTTTAAGAGTTAATAGGTATGTAGTACTTTAGATTTTGGTAAACAGCATATACTTAAGTAGCTCATCTAGTTCATATATAAAAGGATTTTTGTTTTTCCTTTTTATCTTTTTTACTGACCGGCAACGGGATCGCAACCCTCGGTGTTGCGCCCGCACCGCGCTCAGCCAGTGAGTGGGAACTGGTCTCCACATGGGATCCGAACCCTCGGCGGGAGCGCCGCCGCGCTCCCAAGCGGCGCACTTTCCAGTGCACCACCGGGCCGGCCCTAAAAGGATTTCTTTTTGTTCTAAGAATCAGAATGGAAATGTAACAGCAACAACAAAAAGTTTTCTTAAGCAGAACTTGAGTGATGTAAAGCAGATACACATTGCCGTAGCATGCAACAATACTACTAAGGCTAGGCAATTTTTCTGCCTGAAAACTGGGAATTTTTCAATCTTTAAGAGCTCAGATGAGGTAAATCCCATTGGCATAGTCTATTCAGATTTATAGCATTGTAAGGGTTTTAATTGTTTGCATTCTGCTTTAGCCTGGTTTAGGGGCCAGGTGTTCATCTATACTAATCTTCAGCAGTTAATGGTGTTTGAAAGAACAGTTCAAAGACAGATACAACATGAACTTTCAAACATTCTTAAAATATTAGGTAAAACTTTTGATGAAATCATTTTTTTATATGCAAATATGCCTTTTATGTTTTCTCTTATCAGAATAAACAGTATTTATTAGTGTTTTATGAAAAGTGCTTTGAGTTAGTAGGAGTTTTTATGCATAGTAAGAAGCTCTGAATGACCTTAAACTCCATGAATTAAGGTAAATCAAACATCCTCCCATATTATGACCATAACATCAAAGACCCAAAGCAGTGATGCTGCACTTCAACCCCTTAGAGTTATAATCCCCTTCTGGAGGTCAGGGTCCTAGGTGTTCAATTTTTGTTGCAGGAAATGCTTAAGTCCTATAAAAGGTGTTTTGTCTCTTTCTTCCCACTAATAATTGTTGTAATTCACTGACAGAGCTTAGAAATGAAGGCACTTTGGCTAGGAGAAGGAACACTCTCACTTTTTCTCCTTAGGTCTCAGAGAAGAGTGACCATTGTCTTCTGCAAACATCTGAGTCTAGCATTGAAAAAGATAAAATAATCTAGATCCCAACTTGCTTTTAAACTTTATTTACTTTTATTTACCTGTGCTCCCAATACATAGGAAAAAGGTTAAGCAACAAATGTATTTTCATCACTAACTGGCTATAAAAATTATTGGCAAAGATCTTTAAATATCTACTAAAATGTAAGCACCTTTTGTTCCAAAATTCTTTCCATACTACAAAACATAGGCTAAAATGACAAAAGGAACAGAATATAATTTTAAAAACTTCACTGGAATACTGATAAATCCTACCTGAGAATTTAACAGCAGAAAGCCAAACAATTAAGGCTGTTGAATAAATCTCCAATGTTATCTGGGCCTTCAATTTCTGGGCTATTCTCCAATGCCATCAGGATTAGACATCTTTACCTTCTATCACACTAAATGTACTTTTACAGTATGCATCACTTTTTCTAGGTTACTAGGCAAGTATGTACGAACTTCACCGAAAACTGAGTCTTACCAAACAGCAGCAAGATATAAAAAACAAGGACCTATAATACTCTAGTCTTTGTCCAGGCCTACAAGATATCTATCTGAATGCTTTGAAGCCAAGCCAAGGGTTTTTCTTTTTAACTTCCTTAAATAAAGTCTCTCTTTATGATATTTCAAGTTATTGTCAATATTGTGAACAAATAAGCATATCCAGAAATTTTCTATTAATTTGTAATGATTAATAAAACTAGAAAAGTAAATGCTTATCTAAAAGGAAGAAGAAATTGTCAGGAAGTCATTATATAACTTTCAAGGTTAAGAAAACATTCTTTTTCATGGAGTCAAGAAAATCAAATATATAGCAAAGAACAAATCTAACTTTCTATCTGTTGAGTACCTATGAGTGCCCACCTTTGATCTAATGAATTTCTAGAGCAAATCAAAAATACAAATAAAAAAGAAATAATTCAGCAACTTAAGCTCATATGCCATTTAATAGCCATCTTTGACACAAGAAAAGTACTTTTCAGTAGGAACAAAAACCCACCAATTATCATATAATAATTCTGAGGCTATTTAAACAAGATAACTCTAAAGCAGCAGCTAAATCAACACCATAAATTTTAAAATCAAAAGTAGACTAAGTTAGTAACACAAAATTATGAATTAGCAAAAACAGGAAAATGTATTAAGGATCTTTAAAAAAAATTTGAGAAGAAAAATAAATCAAATATAAAATTACATTAAAAAATGTAGCAAGCCATGATATGCTTCCAAGTAAAAATGGAAATCCTATTTAAGGTTTAACACTCACATCAGTACATTTAAATGGTAAACACAATTAAATCAATATATATGCACATGTATATTGAATGAACTGAGACACATGGTATAGCCATATCTATTTAATAAAGACTAAGGAGGGAAGAGAAATCAAATATTCCTAACATATCAAAACTGGCAAAAGGGTAGGAAATAACTGTAATGAATTCTATGAGATTCCTATTCAAAGGTCATTACTAAATAGTTTATATTGTGTCCCCTTTCAAAAAGATAACCTTAAGCAAAGGTAAAAATGCAATAAGACTAACAAAACAAAATTCACTCATTTAGAAAATTAATATCAATAAAACATTATAGTGGTGGTTTTCAAAAAATTGTAAAACTTCCTAGGAAAGCTGATTTCTAAATCATATGCTAGACATACTGAATAAGATTTTTTTTTTTTTTGAGGGGAATGGTTCTGATCATATGCATTTTATAAAAGTCAAACTTTATAAATTTGTCCCTAGATAACTTGGATATGTACCCCTACTAGGGATGGAAGCAGTTATTTCTGTATAGTCAGAAAGACCTCTCTGATAATATGGTATTTGAGCAAGGGACTGAATGAAAAGAAGCAATGGTTACTAAGAATATCTCAAAGAAAGTTTCAAGCTGAGGTAACTCCAAGGCCTAAAAGAGGAATGAGCTTGGTATGTTTGTGGAACAGTTAAGAAGGTCTACAAGCCTGGTGCAAAGTGAGCAAAAAGAATAAAATGGCTAACTGCTTGGCCAAAGTGTGTGAGAAAGTGAAAGGGTGTGAGGACTAGGACACAAAGAGAAGGGGTTGCTTTTGCTAGTAAGAATATGGATTCACATGCAGATGGGTAGATTTAGTGGTGGAAAAATGAACAAGTTCTCGCACTGCTTCAGTCTCTTAATAAAATAGTAAAGTGATCAGCCCAAAATGAGAAGAGTGGTGGAGACATTTGATGCTGCAAACTAATATGATTCTCTTCCATTAAAAACAAGAAAATCAACTAAGAAAGCTCTAAGAAATAATGAAGCATCTATTCATTCCCTCCCTGCTGCATTCCATCTTAAAGAACCTGCTCTACTCACAGCCCTGAGAGAAGCAGCCTTACTGTATGAGTTAGATTTAGATTCTGCTGTACATAAGAGAACCCCCCCCAAATGTGACTGAAACAATTTGAAGGTTATTTTATCTCATGTAGAAAAAGTCCAGAGGTAGGCAATTCAAGATGGAATAGTAGTTCCACAAAGTCTTCAAGGACCCAGGCTCCTTCTACTCCTCCCTTCTGCCATCCCTAGCTCCAGCCATCAAATCTGTGTGCCAGGCAGGAAGAGGAAAGGATTAAGGTGATCTAGCCTCTGCCTTTCTTCCTTTAAAAAAGATTGCCTGAAAGTCTGCCACACTTCTATTTCACCTCATTAGCCAGAATTTGGTCTCATGGCCATACTTAGCTACAAGGGAGACTGGTAAATGTCTTTGAGCTAGGCAGCCATAAGTCTAGCTAAATATTGGCCTTCCTTTTACCAGGTAAGAAGGGAAGGATATATAGTGAAGCGACTAGCTGTCCTTGCCACATCCACATACTTCACGGCTTTCCAACTCCTACTTCACCATCAATACTGTAATTGAGTGGACAACTGACCTAGTCCAAGCCAGTAAGATTTTCTGTCCTGAGCACTGGGATTTAAGACACAGAAATCAAGTCAATTTACTTCTTACAAGCTGAACTGTAAGAGGGAGCAGACTAGAGCCCTACAGAGAAAACAGGTTTATAGAAGATAACGGAACAAACCAACAGAAAAGCAGAGTATCTGAGGCTACACAGGAAGAGAAGAAATATAACTTCTTGACAACTTGCTTTCTGTGAGGACTGTATGCAATTCTTTTGTCTAATTCTGTGCAACTCCTCTATTCCTTTAAATAGAAATCTCTTTACTTGAGCTAATTGGAGTGGGTTTCTATTCTCTACCACAAAAGGATCCTTAAGAAATCCATTAAGAAAATTATATTATGCACATATGAAAGGTTTCTGCATCTTCTGTGAAACTTGTGGAAGTTGTTCATTGTATTCTTCTCCACCACTGGTGTAAAGATTAATACAATAGAATTTCCTTTAG
This sequence comes from Galeopterus variegatus, assembly GCF_000696425.1. Lineage (NCBI taxonomy): Eukaryota > Metazoa > Chordata > Mammalia > Dermoptera > Cynocephalidae > Galeopterus > Galeopterus variegatus. The sequence continues at coordinate 244,172 of NW_007727772.1, forward strand.
AATTTTGTACTTTTTAAAAGTCTGAAATAACTAGAAATTGATATCTTTCTTTTTAAAATTCAGATAATGATTATGTAATTTTATTATATCTCTTTTTGTCCTGACTTCCAGAAAGATGATTAAATTTATTACATAGTCCCAGGTATCTATCACAATTCCTAGTTAAAGCACAGAAACTATAGTAGATTGCCTTATTGTTCCAGCAGTTCATTACTCCTCTCTGTGAAAGTTTTATACTTCACCCTATTAACACCAGGTTTAGCCATTTCACTTGCTCTGGCCAATGAAATGATGAAATGACATATGTCACTTCTAAGCAGAAGCATTAAGAGCTAGCATATGATTCCATCATCACTCCTTTCCCTCTGCTATGAGAGTAGCACATCTCACAAAGGGGCTGTTCCTTCATCCTGGACCCTAGAATAAAGATGATGTACAGCAGATCCTCAGCTGCCCACCAGGATGTAGCCAGGGAAGAAAACAAACATTACTTGTTTTTAAAACACTGAGATCGGGGGTTGTTTGTTACCATAGACAACCTAACCTAAGCTGACTAATAATGAAACAGTTGAATAAGAAACAATTCAGGTTGTACATTTATATAGAGAGACATTGAGGAATATAAAGAGAACTAAAAGAACAAAAATATCTGAGGGCAGCACTAGGAACACCCAGTGTTCCTATCTCAGTGCTTATCAGCATTATGTAGCCAGTCATCCAACCCAGAAAACTTAGGTGTTGTTTGGAATATATCCTTTTGTTTTAGGTCTCCTACATCCAATCTGCTACCGAATCTTGATCATTCTACCTCCTTGATCTCTCTCAAATCCATCCCCACAGATACTACCTTAGATAGTTAAACCCATATTACCTCTCCCTTAGACTAAAGTAATAATCGACTAATGTGTCATTCTGCTTCAGTCTCCTTCCTCTAGTCCATCCCCTATATTTATCTACAGTAATATATCTAAAATGATGTCACACCTTTGCTATAAACATTCCATGTCAGAGTCTCTCTTTAGCTGGACACACATGACTTGGCCTTGGAGAACTCCTTTCTAGGCTCTGTAGAGGTATTAAGATCATTGCAGGTTCAAGTACTGGCTTTGTTACATTCTAGCCATGGGACATAGGGCAAGTCACTTAACCTCTTAAAGCGCAAAGGTTTTTTTGGTTGTTGTTGTTGTTGTTTTTGATTTTTTTCATTTGTAAAACAAAATTATAATACAAACTACACCTTGTATTATATATCTTGTAGGGAAAAAACTGATCTGGCAAAGTGCCTAGCCCCATTGTAGAACAATGATAAATATTTGTAGAATAACAGAATAACTCCCTGGTCAGAGCACTTATGAACACTTCACAGCCCTTATTTATTTATACAACTGTCTCGCTTTATTAGACACTAAGCAGCTTGAAAAGAGATTGAGACTTTCAAATATGAGTATCCAGGTATTAGCACAGTGCCTGGTACAAACGTAGAACTAAATGAATGTGCAAAAGCTAACTGATATTTGAAGAATGGTAAAATCTCTGAACAGTTAGAGGGAAAGGCGACAGAAAGAAGAGCTAGAGACTATAATCTTCCCTCAGGCCCTTGTGTAACTTTATGTGCTTTTAACTGTTGTGCAAAAAAAAAAAATAATTTTGCATCGTGAGTGGCCCTTCTCTTCCTTATCTGACCCACACTATACTTGCCAATTTAATTTACAGGTGAATTCACAACATAAGGCCTAGCAAGGCAAGAAAATAGTGAATATTTCAAAATTCTTCAATGTGACTATATTTGTTCCTCGGTAGAGAACACTTCATCAAACACTGAATAACTTAAAGAATGGCTTTCTGCATGTAATCTCAGGTACTAAGTTTCAAATGTATAATTCCATTGCCTATAAACAACTGATGCCGCAAGATCAAATAGATTGTAACTCTCAAGAGTAATACAAATCAATACATTCTAAAAAGATACAAATACTTTTGCTCCATTTTGACAGGAGAATCTTCTTCCGCAAGTGCACTTCATTGCTTCCTGTCTGCCATACAAAATCTAATTTGAAAAACAGTAGGGTTGTCATATTTCTGAAGTATATAACTGAAGTTCAAGGATTTTTTTTGTTTTGTTTTATTTTGAAGGTGATTCATTGGATATAAATTAACTGGTTCTCAATGAACTGACTAGGTATTTTAAAAGTGGCATTTTATTTCAATCAGCCTAAGAAACAGTTTTCCCCAGAATATCCACAAATTCTTCCTATAAAAATCCAAACAGAAGAAAAATGGAAGCTTGCCAGAAATGCCAAATGATGGTATGGTTTATATTATAAATGATACCATTCCAAAATTTAACCATCACAGGTAAAGGCAATAAAACAAACCATCTAGTCTACATTGGGAGACTATACAACATTAATTTAAAGAACTGAACTTAATGCTAAAGTGTTTTTCCTTTAAAATAGTAATTTCAAAAAATGATTCATCTCACTAGCGTCAGAGTCCAAAGCTTAATGTCTGCTGTTAAACAGTTCCTGAAAATACAACATTTGGACCACTACTACTCCATACCAAAGAAATAATAATTGTAAATTCTCTTTATTCAAAGACCAATTACCCAGTGTATAGTTCTTGCACTTCTATTTTTTCTTTCTTTCTTTTACTGTCTACTTCAGTCCAATACCTTGGGGCAAAAGAGGGTACAAAGAAGCATAAATGCTCTATGTAGTTAATTTCACTCCTTGCTTGTAAATGTTCTGGTAAGATGAAGAGCGGACATCCTAGACATGATGATTCTGATGGTTTAAACTGGGGTATTCGAGGCTGGCCATTTTGCTCAGTTGGTTAGAGTTCAGTGTTATAACAACAAGGTCAAGGGTTTGAATCCAGTGCCAGCCAGCCACCAAAAAAATAAACAAACAAAATAAAATAAATTAGGTTGTTAGAATGTCCATGGATTTCAATTTTTGTTACTGTACTGTCATTTTAAATTTGTACTATCATTTAAAAATGTATACTATCTTTTAAAGTTTTGAAATTTAAATATTGAACTACCTTTTTGAATTTGCTAAGCAAACCAAGTTTATTTACCAAGGACAACTCTATACTTTCTAGCTCTGATCATAAAGTAAGTGAAACCAGAACACAAAGACTCAAAAGTTTAAAGAAGCCTTATTAATGTTTTTGAAAAGTCTAGAAATCCTGGGGGAAAAAAATTATTCAAAGTTCCATAGGAAACCCTAGTCACATATTTAAAACACATTAGAGGAAGGCTTGAGAGACTAAAATTAGCAACAGCTCATTTATGTGTTCATCCAGGCCTCAGGAGGTATGAAAACATTACTTATGACTCTTTATTATCCTTTGCTCCATAATTTATTTAATCAATTCATAAGATCTTCAACCTCAACTTTAATATCCATATCTAAATTTCTGGTGCTATTATTATAGTAAGATATTTCATATTCAGTCAAACCAATGCAGCTTATGACTAAAACACAGATAGTACTTAACATTACCAAATAATAGTTGTTTCATGAAAAAGAAATAGTGCCACAGTCAACTAAATATAACAGGTAAACAGAACATGGCTGATAAAACTAGAACCTGTTCAAACACCAAAGCTGATACCATTCTAGTTAACCTTAAAAGATTACTATCAAATCTTCAATTATTGTGATTTGAGGATGTGTGTCAAGATTTCTTTGACTGATATTTTGATTTGATGAAAATAATTTAGAAGAATAATCATAATAAAATTACATATGACAGAAATTACACAATATAAGAGAACATTTCTATAATGATTATAATGATCACAACAAACCATTGATTTTTAACTATCTGGTCTGCTTGTTACATCTAATTTTATTGTTTAGCCATTTATTAAGAATCAATGCACAGATACTAAAAACAAACAGGGCAGACAGCGCAATTTGGTTTACATGATTAACTTGCAGCAGCTGAGCACCACCTACAGGCAAAAAAGGATTCTTTACAATAAGCTTTAAAACAGGACTTTACCAAAAGACAAGCTGCAACTATCCCAAACTTTTAATGGATCTTGGGTGTACATTAGAATAACTTGGGGCCTAGACTGTGAGGAAAACCACCACCACCACTGCCACCACCACCGAGGGTGTTTTCAAAAATGTCTTATGGCCCATAACAAAAATTCTGATTAACTTAATCAGGGGTGGGACCTGTTTTCAGTTTATTCAAATTTACATACAACAGGATTGAAAGAAATAATCTCATCAAAAAATGGGTAAATAAGCTGAATACACATTTCTCAAAAGATATACAAATGGCCAACAGGTATTTGAAAAAATGTGCAACATCATTAATCATCAGGGAAAGGCAAATCAAAAGCACAATGAGATATTTCACTTCAGTTAAAATGGCTATTATAAAAAAGACAGAAAATAAATGCTGGTGAAGATGTGGAGAAAAGGAAACTCTTATACTCTGTTGGTGGGATCATAAATTAGGACAGCTATTATGGAAAACAGTATGGAGGTTCCTTAAAAAACTAAAAATAGCACTACCATATGATCCAGGGATCCCACTGCTGGGTATATGCCCAAAGGAAAGGAAATCCATATATTGCAGAGATTTTTGTACTTCCATGTTTGTTGCAGCACTATTCACAATAGCCAAGACATGGAATCAACCTAAGTGTCCATCAACAGATAAAAGGACAAAGAAAATGTGGTATATATACACAATGGAACATTACTCAGCCATAAAAAAAGAATGAAATCCTGTTATTCGTGACAATATGGATGAGCTCTGAAGACATGTGAAGTAAGCCAGGAACAGAAATAGAAATACTGCATTTTCTCACTCATATGTGGAAGCTAAAAAAGTTGACCTCATAGAAGTAGAGCGTAGAATGGTGGTTACTAGAGGCTGGAAAGGGTGGAGGGTGAGATGGGAAACAGTGAAAGGTTGGTTAATGGATACAAAATTATAGCCAGATAGGAAGAATAAGATCTAGTGTTCTACAGTAACATAGGGTGACAATAATTAACAAAAATTTAATGTATACTTTCAATTAGCTAGAAAAGAGGATTCTGAATGTTTCCAACACAAAGATATGATAAATGTTTGAGGTAATGGGAAAAAAATCCCATGACATGGTTTCACGGGAGGGGAGAGGGAAGGAAGGATAAACAGGTGGAGCAAAGAGGATTTTTATGGCAAAAATGAAACTATTCTGTATGATACCATAAAGGTAAATACATGAATATTTAACAAAACCCCTAGAACAGAAAAACCCAAAGAATAAACCCTAATGTAAAGGTGAGTTAATAGTAATATACCAATATTGGTTCATAATTGTAAGAAATGTACCACACTAATGTAAGATGTTAATAACAGGAGAAACTATGTGTGGGTGGGAAGGGGAGTATGAAGGTATGGGAACTAACTGTACTCTCTGCTCAATTTCTCTGTAAACCTAAAACTGCTATAAAAATAAAATCCATACTTAGAAGAAATGTTTTAAAAAATTTCTTATGGCCCTATACCAAACTTGTGATTAAGTTGATCAGGGGTGTGGCCTGTTCTCAGGTGATTCAAATGTACATACAGACAAGGTAAAAGACACTGATTTAGTTCTTTATTGGCACAAGTATTTTAAAAATGTTCAGATTACTCAAATATCATATTTTCTTTCTTTTACAATTACTTGATTCCCACTATATTGACCCTTTTATCTTTTTCAAGATCAAAAACAAATTTTATTGATATAAATGTCTTAATCCTGTTAGAATATAAAAAGATCTGAGGTGACCCTATGAAATATCCTCCCCTTTTACATTATTCTCTACCTCAGAAGTAATCAAGTAAGTATATATTGGTTGGGGAGAGGATTCTTAGTACCGGATGCACATTAGAATATATGGAGAGCTTTTATAAAGTACTATTGCACTAATTAAAGCATGCTCTTAGAAGTTAGAAAAGTGAATGGCATTTAAAAAATGCTTAAGAGTAAATTTAACAAGGAGGTGAAAGATCTGTATACTGATAACTATAAAACACTGATGAAAGAAACAGAAGACACGAATAAATGGAAAAGATATCCCACGTTCATGAATTGGAAGAATTAACATTGTTAAAAAGTTCATACTACCCAAAGCAATCTACAGATTCAATGCAATTCCTATCAAAATTCCAATGTCATTTTTCATAAAAAAAGAAAAACAATCTTAAAATTTGTATGGAACCAGAAAAGATCCTGAATAGACAAAGCAACCTTGAGCAAAAAGAACAAAGCTAGAGGCATCACACGAACTGATTTAAAATACATTATATAGCTAGTAGAATTAAAACCACATGGTACTGGCATAAAAACATACATGCCAACCAATGGAACAGGATAGAAAGCCCAAGAATAAAACCAAGTATTTATGGTCAAATGAGTTTCAACAAAGGTGCTCAGAAGACACAATAGGAAAAGGACAGTCTCTCCAATAAATGGGGCTGGGAAAACTGGATATCCATGCGCAAAAGAATGAAACAGGACCCTTTTCTCACACTACATACAAAACTCAAATCAAAATGGATTAAACACTTACACTGAAGACCTGAAACTAAAACTACTAGAAGAAAACACAGGAGAAAAGCTCCTGACATTGGTCTAGGCAATAATTTCTTGGATAGGACTCCAAAAGCACAAGCAACAAAAGCAAAAATAGACAAATGAGATTGCATCAAGCTAAAAAGCTTCTGCATAGCAAAGGAAACCATTAACAGAATGAAGAGACAACCTACAGATTGGGAGAAAATATTTGCAAACCATAAATCTGATAAGGGGTTAATATCCAAGATATATAAGGAACTCAAACAACTCAAAAGCCAGAAAATAACCCAATTAAAAAATGTACAAAGGATCTGAACAGACATTTCACAAAAGAGATAAGATTGGCCAACAATATATGAGAAGATACTAAACATCTCTAATCATTAGGGAATGGTTAGAATGGTTAAAATAAAAAGACAAAAAAATAACAAGTGTTGGTGAGGATGTGGAGCAAAGGAAACACTTGTACACTGCTGGTGGGAATGTTAAGTTAGTATAGCCATTATGGAAAACAGTATGGAAGTTTCTCAAAAAACTAAAAATAGAACTACCATATGATCCAGCCATCTTATTTCTGGGACTATAACCAAAGGAACTGAAATTGGTATGTCAAAAAGGTATCTCCATTTCCATGTTCATATCAGCACTATTCACAATAGCCAAGAGATGGAATCAACCGAAGTGTCCATCAACAGATGAACAGATAAGCAAAATGTGGTATATATACACAATGGAATACTATACAGCCTTTAAAAAAGAAGAAAATTCTATCATGTGTGACAATAGAAATGGAACTAGAGGACATTATGCTAAGTGAAATAAGCCAGGCACAGAAAGACAAATACTGCATGATCTTACTTATACGTGGAATCCAGTAGACACAGAGAGTAGAAAGGTGGTTATCAAAGGCTGGGGGAGAGGGAGATGGGGAAAGAGAAGATGTTGATCAAAGGGTATAAAGTTTCAGTTAGACTGGAGGAATAAATTTTAGTGATCTCCTGCACTGCGTGATGATCGCAGTGAATAATGGGGTACCATGCAGTACCCCATAAATACACAAAATTATCATTTGTCAATTAAATTAAAAAAAAATTTAGAAAGTGGTTACTACTAGGGGATGAGGGAAGAAGTAATCAGAATAGGTTAATGGGGGGGATTTCTAGATATGAGGGATTCTTCAAAAAGTTCATGAAAGGTTAATATTATCTTTTAATTCTATTTTTCCATGAATTTTTGAAGTATCATCATAACGGCTGTTTTCTGTTTCTTGATCTGGGTAACAGGTATATATATGGGTGTATTTAGCTTGTAAAAATTCAGCAATGATTATGATATGTACTCTATGAAATACAGTTCACACAGATACATTCTGTAGGTATACTATCCCTAAATTAAAAATTTTTAAAGTAAAAAAAAGGGTGTGTCCAGCCTTTACCTCAGACCAAATAATTCAGAATCTGTGGTGTGGGCACTAGCATTTGTTTTTTAAAGCTCCCCCCAGTGAATCTAATGTGCACTTGCAAGTGAAAACCGCTCCTATAATGAAAAGCAAATGTATTCACTCATTTATTCATCCCCTCACTTCACAAATTTTACTACAGTGACCCATAACTACATGGTTTCTGTTCTAGACTCTGTGGATGTAAAGATAAATAATACAGTCTCTAAAGGGGCTTTAGTTTAGGCAAGAGAAAAGCAAATCAATAAATCCCATGCAAAAATATAAGCAAGTTACTTACAAGATTTAGAGGAGAGTGATTTGTCAAAGAATTAATTCATTTTTTGTTCATTTATAGAAATATTTGGGTAACTATGATGTTTGACCATGGAGATACAAGCATAAATGGACACAATCACTGTCTTCAAGAAAGTTACAGTATAAGAGTACACAAAGAAGAAAAAGAAACAAATAACCTGATGTCATACTAACTACCACAGAAGTGTGAGGAAGGTGCAGTAGGTATGCCAGGGGGAGTTAGAGAACATAGTACAAAGTGGCTGACCATAGAGCTAAGATGATATAAACTTGAACTAGTCCAATAGTAGTTGAGATAAAAATTAGTATTCTAGAAGACTGCTTCTCAAATTTTAATGTACATATAAATCATCTAGGGCTCTTGTTAAAATGCACATTCTTACTCAAAAGATGTGGGGCCTGAGAATCAGCATTTCTGATAAGCTCCCAAGTGATACTAACACTGGTCCACAGATCACAATTTAAGTAGCAAGGTTCTTGAGAGAGTTGAATTTCAAGAGGGAAGTGATAAAATTTCCACAGCAGAAACCAAAAAAACAAAAACTGGAAAGTAGCCATTAGGTTTGTCAATTAGATGACCTTAGTGAGAGTAGCGTCAGTGGAATGGTGGAGGAAAAGCCAGATGATGTGTATTAAGAAACAAATGGGAAGTAAGGAGGTGGGAACAGGGAATAAAATGGAATGGGTTTTGTTTGTTTTTCTCTTGAATGCTGGGCAAGGCTTAAGCCTATTCACAAGCAGAGGAAAAGATCCAGTGAAGAGAGAAAACTGAAGGCAAAGGAAAGAGGGCCGGCCTGTGGCTCACTCGGTAGAGTGCGGTGCTGATAACACCAAGGCCACGGGTTCGGATCCCATATAGGGATGGCCGGTTCGCTCACTGCCTGAGCGTGGTGCTGACAACACCAAGTCAAGGGTTAAGATCCCCTTACCGGTCATCTTTTAAAAAAAAAAAAAAAGGAAAGAGAGGGTAGGATCATTTCGAATGGGTAGAGGGATTCCTCTCCATTTAAAACCGGGTAAAAGAAGGTAAGAATTGGTGAAGGGTAAGGAGGCAAAGAGAAAAGAATAAGAGTTGAAGAAGTTACTCTTCTTTTGTAAAGAGGAAGCCAGGTAATCTGTTGAGAGTGAGTAAATTTGAGGTTTGAAGTAAACACTGTGGGGAGTGAGTAATAAGGAAGCATTGGAAGCACAGCTGAGGCAGGAAATTAGAAATCCTATTATGGTATTACTATATACTAACTTGTACATGCCTGTGTGATTCTGCTGAGCAACATCCAGCAGTCGAGATACAGGCATAGAGAGAAGGTTGGCTGGATAAGAAAGAGAGTGGGATCGATATACAGTATTTAGAAAAGGGAGGAGGCAAGGGACTAGAAGTCATAAAGAAGTCAAAATAGGTATAAGGGTACCTATTCTATAAGGAGAGAAGGTAGGAAGAGTTTTGAATTATTTTCCTTGAACCCCTAAGTGATTTTCAAAGGTACAGCTAGAGACATTGTTGAGAAGACATTATTAGAGATTCTACCATATGTAAATTTGTTAAAACTTACATTGTTAAAAAACCGTTCCCCAGCTTAAATATTAAGTACTCAATAAAACCACTTGCAGGTTTAATATTCGAATTGATGAACACCTTTAACAGATTCCAGATGTTTCCTTACCAATATGAACAATACCACAGATTTTCAGTAAAATTATACTTTGAATGGCTCCTTGCCTGAAGTGCTGGTAGGCTAGGCTAGTCTCTGATTCTATTGCTCAAACTGGAAAAGGACCAAAGGATAATAGAGTACTTCAAGCACATCTAGATGAAAAGTTTGTATATATCAAGAGCATTGATTTTTGAACAGATAATGATTTCACATTGACATCCTATCTGGCTGGCAGCTATACCCATTATAACTCAACTTTAAACTGAGTCAGTGGCTTTCCTTTCAATATAATTATCCTTTTTTACAACATTACAATTTTTTAAGATTATTAGAGGTGTCCTAGTTTTTGTTGTTGTATTTTAAACCATTAACTCCAGAGACTTATACTATAGTGAATGTGGTATAACTGACCAAAAGTACTAATGAATTTGGAAATTTTATGAACTCAAAAATATGGTCATGAGACAATCACGGAAATTTTTAGAGTATAGAGAAAAACTATATTTTCCCTTTGATATTCTGTAGCTTCTCCTCTCTTCTTACCCCCTTAATTTTCTTTTGCTTCTCTTTGTAGGTAGGAAAGATAGGATAAAGAAGGGAGAAAGGAGGATGTGAATACTGAAAATTTGGGGGAACAGAGGGGCAGTTATAAATAAATATTTGCTATTTGCACCATTTATAAAGGCACATTTTGCCAATTATTTTATGTAAAAGAATTCAATAATGTCGACAATACTCATATATTTACCCAAAATTTGTAAGCCACCTTTGTAGATTTAATTTTACTTAATTTACTTTTCCTAGTAGACTTGCAAAGCATGTGAATACAGCTTTTTCCTCTACAGTGAATATACAAAATGCTCACAAATTTAAGGTTATGTAGCTTTAATTTTGCAACTTAGACTTATTTGTAAAAAGGAAAAAAATTACAAACATGAATGGGCATACATGTTCTTATGTAAGAAATTATCACAAAAACTAAGCTTCAAATGATAAGATCAAGAATATCTCTTATAATTGTTTTTTTTTGTCTTTTTTGAGACCAGCCGCACCGTGCTCAGCCAGTAAGCGCTGTGAGCGCACTGGTCATCCCTATATAGGATACGAACCCGCGGCGGGAGCACTGCTGCGCTCCCAGCGCCGCACTCTCTCGAGTGCGCCATGGGCTCGGCCCAAATATCTCTTATAATTTAAACATGATATTCACTTGAAATATTTACAATAACCTGTTCAGGTCACCAGAACCTATAGTACCCTGGTTCAGTTAACCACCATCTCTCACATCGATTTACTAAAAAAGCTTCCCAATTTGTCTGCTTCAGCCTTTCCCCTTCTAATTGACTGAATGTTTGTGTCCCCCAAATTTATGTTGAAGCCCTAACCATCAATATGACGTTACGTGGAGGTGAGGCTTTCGGTAATTAGTTTTAGATGAGGTCATATGGGTGAGGGCCCCATGATGGAATTAGTGTCCTTATGAGAAAAGAAAGACCTGTGTATAAGCCAGGAACAGGGCCCACACCAGGAACCAAATTGGCCAGAGCTTTGATCTTGGACTTCCCAGCTTCCACATCTGTGAGAAATGAATGACCACTGTTTAAGCCACCCAGTCTATGGTATTTTGTTATAGCAACCCAAGATGCTCCTCCATCAATCCATTCTCCACACTAAACACAACCTCAATGAATCATTCACCTCTAAAAATGTTTCAATGGCTCCCCATTCTTCTCATGATAAAGATCATACTTCTAAATCTCGTCATCAATACCATGTTTGCTCATCAGGCACATTCCATGATCAAAGGAATCTTTTAAGGATAACCATTTGTTTTAAGGATGATCATATTTTTGGAAAATGCAAGCTGGTTAACTTTTTATACTAGGTTACCAATTTTTTAAAGACACTTATGAAAGTTACATTAAAAATAAGCTTTATTTAGTTCTTACAGATAATGCAGCTTTCTTAAATTATAATTTATATTAATTATAGGATATACAAGTATTTGTAATTATGTTAAAGCTAATGAGATAGTTAAGAGCTTAGGGAATACTTAAATATAATGTAAATAAATATTTGGTTAATCTATCAAAAATTTTAAATATATTTTTGTCACATTATAAAATTAATCTTTAAAAATTCATAATTTTTAAAAATAAAAAAATGCATACAAGAGGAAAAAAATCATTATGTATCCTTGTTTATATTCATGATTTGACTAAAAACTACAGAGCTAATGAGAGGTTCTTCAACTCCATATATATAGAGGAAAGTATATGATCACTAAAATTTTCAGTCAATATGGGCCCAAAGTTAATCTACTATATTAAATTATTCAACAGTGATTACTTGAGTGAATGTTACTCAAGAGAATGTTGCTGGAAAAAAAAGGTATTTAAGATAACTTCTAAGTACCATTTCTGAATGCAAAAAGTTATAATTTCAATGGAAATTTCTGGGAAACACTTTTTTTTTTCCTTTTTGTCTTTTTTACTGACCGGTAAAGGGATCGCAACCCTTGGTGTTGCGCCCGCACCGCGCTCAGCCAGTGAGCGGGAACTGGTCTCCACATGGGATCCGAAGCCTCGGCGGGAGCGCTGCGCTCCCAAGCTGCGCACTCTCCAGTGCGCCACTGGGCCGGCCCTGGGAAACACTTTTATTTCTGGTTAAATAAAGGAAAAAAATTGAGGGAGCTGCAATGAAAGCATGGAAATTCTTTTTATTTTTAAGTTTTTCTATATGAGGTTGAGAAACATGATAGAAAAAAAGAATATTATTTATAGGTAGTTACATCTCTTATTCCCCAAATGTAAACCATCTGAAGAAAACAAATACTATTATTTTTTTAAAGCAACAGTATTTATTTATTTATTTATTTATGTCCTTTTTTTTGAGACCGGCCGCACTGCGCTCAGCCAGTGAGCGCTGTGACTGCACTGGTCATCCCTATATAGGATCCGAACCCGCGGCGGGAGCGCCGCTGCGCTCCCAGCGCCGCACTCTCCAGAGTGCGTCACAGGCTCAGCCCAAAGCAACATTATTTTTAATGTACATCATAGAGTTATAATAATATAATCACAAAGGAAAGGAGTTTTTCAATTAAGTTGAATTTCAGGAAAAGAAAGTGTTGAGTCCCAAAATCCAACAAACTTTTATCAACAAAGTAAACTTCATCATTTGCTGCAATTTCTTTTATAATACCACTGAGATTAGGAGGGGTATACAGTATTTGCTAAATCAGACTTGAAAAGATACTTAAGAATGTTTTCAGGCCCACACACTTTCTTTACCAGTTTTGACAAATTTTACTCACATAAATTATTTCGGGATGTCTCTTTTCTTTCCGTGCGATCACTCTACTGTTCTCATTGGTATTAAACAAACACAAGCTTCTGCATCTAGCTTTTCAGGTCCACACACTTTCTTTACCAGTTTTGACAAATTTTACTCACCTAAATTATTTCAGGATGTCTCTTTTCTTTCCGTACAATTACTCTACTGCTCTCATTGGTATTAAACAAACACAAGCTTCTGAATCTAGCTAATACATTGCTTATCCTATATATATATAACTTACAGAGTCTTTCTAAAAAGAGATCAGAGAGAAATGAAGTGGGATTTGACTCATAGGGTCATTTGCTATATTTACTTTAAGCCTGGTTTATTTTATTTTATGCCCCCAAATGGGCCAATCTGCACAACTGTTATATTTATCAAGCATTATGAAAATAGTACTTAAAAAAATTAGTTGAATGGAGGAATCAATTTTAATTTAAATGAAGTATAAAAAGACAAAGACTCTGATACATAGAAGCATAATAACTGACTCACCTGCGGCTTACTGATTTCTTCTCTACTTCTCCCTCTCCAGCTGATTTAACATTTGCACTTGTATCCTTTTTTAACTTTTTTGCAATTCTATCTCTCATCAGGTTCTTTTCATCACCATCAATATACTCATCTTGCTGTGCACTTGCATCTTCTCCATCCTGTAGAAATCGAAACTGAGTATTTGCCAGGCATTCAATTTCCCCTTTCACTTCCAGAGATCCATCTTAGATGCTCCAGGTTCATTTTTTGTTTTGTTTTGTTTTGTTTTTAATTAGTAAGGGCTTGAGGAATCTGATCCAGGTGGGAATACCCTAGGGTCTGCTCTAGGCCAACTATGTAAGCAGGGGATACACCAGGAAGGGCTGTTTGCTCAATTCATATTCAGCAACTCTGTACAGCCCAGACTGCTCCCTCTGCATTACCCAGGATACTGTGCCTATCTACATTCCTATTCTAATCCCAGTGTGAAATGTGGCTTAGATTGCAGTTGGCCAACATACTGACCTCAACCTGAGATTAATTCAAGCAGAAGAGGTGTAGTAGAAAAGCTGGAATTTATTCCTATAATCTAAGTCACAGCAATCATTCCTCTTCTGAAAACCCTCCAGTGGATCCTCAACTCACTAAAGGCCTTATACAACCTATTCTTCCCTGACATAGTCTCCTACAACTCTAGCTCAGCAGCAGGAGACAACTTTGGAACTGTTGTTCTGTCCAACACTCCTATTCCAGATATCTGTATTTCATCTCCTTCAGATTTTTGCTCAAATGTTGCCTTCTCAATGATGCTTTTCTTGATCATCCTATGAAAAATGGAAGATCCACCCACCCACCTCCAGTACTCTCTATTCCCCTTCCCTGGTTTATTTTCAAAGCATTTATCATCCATATTGTAGTGGATTGAATTGTGTCCCCCCAAAACTCCCTGAAGCTTGAATTGTGCCTCACAAGTTTTATGAATTGGAAACTTAGCCCCCACTGCTACTGTTAAGAGGGTGGGAAATCCTATCATGGTAATTGAAAGGTGGGGCCTTGAAGAGGTGATTGGCCTATAGGACTGCACAGTGGTGAATGGATTAAAAATGGTGGTCAGGGGCATGGTTCTGAGGGCTTTAAAAGAAGAGGAGAGTCTGTCTTTCTCTCTCTTGCTCTCTCTGCTCTCTCTGCTTCCACCATCTTGCAATGTGAGACCCCTGGGTCACTGTTGCCACCACCAGATGTACTTTGGACTTCCCAGCCTCAGAAACTGTAAGCAATAAATGTTTTTCTTTATAAATCACCCAGTTTCAGATATTGTGTTATAGCAACACAAAACAGACTAATAAACATATCCTATACTATATTCCCTTTCCTCTGTTTATTTCCAAAGCATTTATCATCCATATACTATACTATAAAACATACTATACATTTTAATTACTTATGTGTTAACTAGCTCTCATCCAATTAGAGCAAACACTCCATGAGGGCTAAAATTCTGGCCTGTTTTGCTTACTGCTGTATCTTAAACTTCTAAAAGGAAGAGTGAAAGGAAGGGAGTGGGGAGAGAACGAGAAGAAAGAAACTACCCCAAGTGGATCATTTTTCTCTTGTGATTTGTTGATTTGGTGAGTCATGGTGAGGCAGGATCCTTAACTTGAGGCTTGTGGACCCCTAAAGCAGTAGTCCTCCAAGTCTGTTTCTCAGACTACACATTACATGGTTGTTTCTTAAAAATATAAAATCCCTAGCCCTCATCACAAGACTTAGTGAACCAAAAATCTCTGGGGATAGAGACTGTGAATGTTTTCAGCAAGATATTTAGGTAATTCTTAAGCACTAGAAGTTGATAACCACAAACCAAGTCCTTCCATGCCTGGGCCTCAGGAAATCTAAAAAAAATCCCCTGCAAATTCATACAATTTTGTTTTGTGGATGTAGCACATTTTCCTGGGAAAGGATCCACAGTTTTAGTCATTTCCAAGGATCTGGGACACAAAACAGGATAGAAACCATATACTATCCTTAGATGACCTCATCCCACCCATGACCTAAGAGCAAATCTATATTTTTACATCTTATCCTATGCATTGATCCTATCTTCTAGACCTATATTATCGTTACAAAGATGTCTCCAAGTTACCCCATCTCAAAATGTACAAAATTAACCTCATTTTTCATCTTTCCCCTCACCTCAAGCCTATTCTTTATTTTATATCCCTCTAACAAGCTACCCAAACTGGAAATCTTGTGGTTGTCCTAGACTCCTCCTTGCTCACCTCATAGTATGGAATCAGTTACCTCCTAGACCTTTCTCAAATCAATCTCTTTTCTATCTCACAGCTGTGGTCTTACTTCAAGCTCTCTTCCTGTAATAGCCTCCCAACAGCTCTCTATTCCTCTAAATTGTTGTCTATAATATCACCAATGGTGATCTTCCTAAAATGCAAAGTTGACTAGAGCACCCTTCTTTTTAACAAGTACCCTTCAACTGTTCCTCATTACTCTTAGGATGAAATTACTCCTTACCATGGCCTATGACACTCTGTAATGCCCATCTGCCTACCTCTCCAAGCTTATCCCACTCTCCCTCCTGTCACTACACTCTTGTCACACTGGCCTGCTTTCAGCTCCTAGAACACAAACTCTCCTGCTTCACAGCCTTTTGCTCATGCAGTTCCCTTTACTTTCAACACTCTTCCTCTCTGCTCTTCACAAGGCAGCCTGCTCCAAACTTTAAATCTCAGTTTGTTTTTCCTAAATGAGGTATAATCTCTCCGTATTTCCATACTTTAGCATATACTGTTCCCTGAACTAGAGAGACCCCAATGTTCACCACTTTCTTTTTTTGACCTAATTAACTCCTAATTCTCCTACAGACATAACACAGCATTGTCTTTTCCGGGAAGGTTTACTTCACAAGGTTAGATATTCATCCTCTCCATACCATAGATTGTCAGAGAGAACCCTCTCTTTTGACTGTGGCAATAGATGAATCTGTGTTCATGCATGGAAAGTTATGTACTTCTTACTGAATTATATAATGCACAGATATGGGTTTTTACATAAAGTGGCATGTGGATAATTTGTAAAACTTGGTCTCTTAAATATTAAAAGAAAATCTTCCTTCTGTTTTATTAGTTTTATTAGCCAGTACAACTAATAAAGATCACTACAGTCTTGAATGAGAATCTTATGAAACATGTATATAAAAAAGGAATACTACTATAAATGACTGATTATTTCCCATATATTGTGTAAGATGCCCACCCATTAACATTTAAATTTTTAACATAATAAAATTATAAAATCATGATTATGAGTATTCATGAATGTTATGTGAAGGAAGAAAAAGCAGGCTATAAATTAATATATGATTCCAATTTTGTAAGGAAAGATACATACACACACTTAATACACACGGGAGGAAATATACACTTGGAAGCAAATATACCAATAAATAATTTATATTTTTCAAAATTTTTCAAAATTTTATATATAATTACAAAAGTAATATACATTACTTCTTAAGAAAAAATAATTAAATTTTTTGTAAAAATTTTGAACTTTCTGTAAATTATTCAAACTATATTTATACTAAAATTAATACTCACATCATCCAAATCTCCTGCTGCATCACCTTTTTCACTACAAAAAAACAGATAAAACAAATTGTAGCTTCAGAATGAAACTAATAAAATTATTTAAAAATCTAAAAATTTAGAATAGTCTGCTGTGATTAACATTCCAAAAATTTATTTCAATGTAGGAATTTCAAAATGGCATTGTAGAGCAGATGAAAACATTCTAAAATTTATAAATAAAGGTCTGCATAACACAATTTCTTCTATTGGCTTGAAGTATTCTGGCGACAGAAACCAAATCCTTCAGAGAAAAGATTACATTGAAATAAGATTTTTGAAAATGAGCTAATAAACTCAGTACATTAGTATTTTAGTCCCCCTTTGAGACCTTGGCCAAACATATCATGTGCAATTATATTTAACACTAACACATGTTTTCAAAGAGAAGCAACAAACATAGTAAGACAATTTTCTGTTAGCTCCTGAAAGTATGTGAGCATTTACACTCAGCGGATTGGCCCAAATTGTGGTGACTTCTTCACAAAAACCTTCAACTCTGATTTGCTTACCCATGATACCATCTGAGATAAGAAATGCTTCAAGGAAAAGGTTAACAATGCAACTCCGAATTAAACGTTAAATTATTAAAGCAAACAGTTTCTAGTACTCAAACTACCCTAGTACTTAAAAGTTTGACGATTAATTTTAAATTTTATTAGTTCAACAGAGGTAGATAGCAAAAACAGTGAAAGTGATTTGAGTGCTTCTCTCTATCATGCTAGAAGTGCTCAATCTCCATTTCAAAAAGCTTTATTCTGGGGAGGGGTTTAAAAACTTTGACTTATGAAAACAGACTGTTTACTCACAAAAGAAGCAAGAACCAAGTTCTTATTTTTGAGCCAAAAAATAAGAACTTAGGATCATACCAGCACCAGACTAACCTTTCAACAACCGGAACAGAACTGAGATGTGGATCATCCTTAAGCAAGTCATGACTACTTTTGCTTTTTCCCTTCATGCTCTGGAAAGGAATGTACATTATAATCACAAGTGAGGAAATAAACAGTCTTCCAAAAGGACAAGTTAACAAATTTACATAAAATCTAGTACTGACATGTGATTAGCAATAGATGTGTTCCTGAAAAGTTCAGCATAAACTAAAGCATTATAAAGAACCCTAATCTTCCATTGACTAAAAATACTATTTTAGAAACACCTTCTCTTTCAAAAAGTGATAACTATTAAAAATAAGTCTGTGAACCCAGAACACTGGCCTGGTTTCAGAGCTGCAGTCCCTATCCTACCGACTTCTCCACTGTATGGTGGGAAACTTCAAACTTATACTTATTTCTTGAGGTGGGAAGCTGCTCACCTGCCCCAACCCCCCCCAACTAATCATATAAAAGTGAATAGTGGGAAGTTAGAGTTGACAGAAAGAAAGAATAATTTCATTTATTTTAAAGGAGAATTTTATTTTGAAAAATCCATTACAAAATATGTTTACTGAAATTTTAAAATGTCATATACAGAGAGGTGAAAACACCTCTTTCTCTTATGCCACATTCACCACTTAATTTTGAGAATAGGTTCTTAAATTTCACAGGTTTTACTCTGAGGCAGATGTATACCTTCTGAAATGTATTTCCATGATGAAAATAATAGATTTTTAAATTTCTGTATTAACATGGAGTTCTCCATATTTTAAAAATCTAATCGATTAAAACATGCTTAAAGTCTAGTTTTACATAACAAAATAAAATCTTTCTCAGTTGGTCTAAATATGCTAATATCTATAGTTTTAAAAAGTCATAGAATCTGAATTACTCAATTAATCTATGTTGCTTTCTTTCTTTTTTTTTTTTTTTTTGCAGTATGTGGATCTGAACCCTTGACCTTTGTGTTAGAACATTGTGCTCTAACCAAATGAGCAAACTGGTCAGCCGCAATTAATCTATATTTCTGATTCCATAGCCTTATTTAAACTAAGGAGTGATGAAAAGGCAAAATATCAACTAATTATTTGATAATATGTGTTCAATTATGAAAAATGGAAAAAAATGTTCAAAAAACAGAAGGTGATATAGTAGTAGGAACATAGGACAAGAAGAAAGATGGTAGTTGAACCAAATGGGTTTCAGAATCTAATATTCCATAATTCCATGGGTTCTAGTCTAAAACTTGTGCCATTTGTGGAAAGAGAATGACCTCATCAGACCTCAGCACCCTTGCCTACAAAACGCTAATAATAAAAGCAGTCTTGCCTGATTCACCCAAGAGACTTAAATATGTACAAAAATGCACAGTGAATATAAAATGACCTAAACTATAATAAAACTTGAACATCTTTTGTTCATGTACTTTCCTTCCCCAAAATTCCTTCCTCCTACATCTCCAGCCATCAGATTATCTTCATCTACTGTAAGAAATATTCCCTTGTTAATTCTCCCACCCAGCTCCCTCATGGAGTCACATTCATAAACATCACAGCCAGAGTTGGCTTCAGATCCTCTATTCTAGTCTTGTAGTTCACAGATCAGAAAAGGAGAATTATGCTAAGAAAGAGCATGAGTAAAATTATAATTCAGGTGTCTAAGCTCTTAGTCCATTAATGAACTATACTATTTCATCTATTTGTAAATGTTAGTTTACAATCATTAATTTGTTAATTTTTAAAAATGGGTTCTTGTATCACATTCTTGAAAATTGCTGAGAGTAGATTTTAAGTGTTTTCCCCACAAAAAAATGACAAGTATGTGAGGTAATGCATATGTTAATTAGCTTAATTAGCCATTCCACAATGTATACATATGTTAAGACATTATGTTGTACACAATAAAGTTTTTGTCAATTTAAAATAATTAATTAATTTTTTAAAGAGGGTTCTTGTTTATCTCCCAAAACTTACTTTAAACAGCTTGAAGAGAAAAGAACAAACTTGTTGTATGCTAATTTAAAATAAGACTCAACAATAGGAGAAACTTGTGAATTAATGTCAATAATCATTATCATTTCAAATATTAATTAAGTTTTAAAATTGAATTAGCATAGAAATATATGATCAAAAGCAATGTTTTAAAATTGAATTAGCATAAAAATATATGATCAAAAGCAATTTTTTAGGCCTCCCTTACCATGATAGTAGACTGCATCCTGCAGAAGAGAGAACAACTTGGAAAGGAACTGAACAGATTAGGAGACAATCCCCAAAAAGGTAAAATGAATTCTGACATTTCTCTGTAATGCCTATACTTTCTGAATTTACCTATTTTAAGGTTCTGGTACCATCAGATAACAATAATTTTAAAGGAAGAACAAATACCAAAAATATTTTAAAGTGTTTTTAAAATTGCATAAAAGAGGCAAGCTAGTTGAAGAATTTAGCTGCTGAATAAAATAGTAAATATATTTTGTGAATTCAGAGTAAGGAGCCACAGCAAATTCAAAACTATCTGCAACCAAATCTGAAAAGGAACATCAAAGTGGAAAATTACCATATTATCTGGCACTTCATACTCAAGAAAAAAGAGGCAGCAAAACAGCAAGAAATAAAGAGTACAAGTAGAAATGAAAGAAAGAGGCATGGTGGTACAGAGGAACAGTTTTTATATGGCCAAAAAGCTGGAAGGTCAGGGGCTCCACCTCTAACTCTGTATGATGGTAAATTTTATGTGTCAACTTGGCTAGGCTACGGTGCCCTGTTGTTAGTCAAACACCAGTGTAGATGTTGCTATGAAAACTTAGTTTAGATGAGATTAACATTTAAAGCAATAGGCATTGAGAACACAGATTATTCTCTATACTGTGAGTGGGTTTCATCTAATCAGTTGAAGGCCCTTAGAGCAAAGCACTGAGATTTCCCAAACCAGCAGCAATTCTGCCTCAAGACTGCCACATAGAAACCCTGCCTGAATTTCCAGCCTGCAGATCTTGAACTCATCAGCTATTCCCCAAATCCCTGCTGGCCTACTCTACATATTTTGGACATGTCAACTCCCACAATCACATGAGCCAATTCCTATAAATCGATGATTGATTGATTGATTGATATTCTCTCTCTCTCTCTCATATCCTATTAGCCTATTGGCTCTATTCCTTTGGAGAAC
The DNA here is from genome assembly GCF_000696425.1 of Galeopterus variegatus. Lineage (NCBI taxonomy): Eukaryota > Metazoa > Chordata > Mammalia > Dermoptera > Cynocephalidae > Galeopterus > Galeopterus variegatus. The sequence continues at coordinate 265,651 of NW_007727772.1, forward strand.
CTGACTAATATACTCTGAGAAATTTAGCATAAAACCACAAAAACTGAACAGTTAAAAAAGGGATTTTAGAGGCTATATAGTCAATTCTCCCACCCAATGCAGGAATCTCCTTGAGTGGTCAACTTATGTCTCAACACCTAAATTAACACACAGACAGACAGACACGGACATATACATACACGAATGCATTTCTTCCATTATTGGAAAATTCTCTCATTGGAAAAAAAATAAAAAATCTATTTGTAATTTCTAACCCTCCAACCAAATCTAGTTCTACCTTCTAGAGCTATAAACAAGTCCTGTTACTGGGCATACTACATAGGAGAGTTTAGTTCAGATATAAATCGGTGGGCAGAATAATGGCCCCCAAAGATGTCTGTGTTTTAATCCCCAGAACCTGTGAACATGTTGCCTTACATGGCAAAAGGGACTTTGCAGATAAATTAAGGATTTTGAGATGGGGAGATTGTCCTGGATTATCAGGGTGGATCCAATGTAATCACAAGAATCCTTATACATGAAAGAGGGAAGCAAGAGAGTCATTATCAGAGTGATGCAGCATGAAAACGCTTTACCAGTCATTGCTGGCTTTGAAGACAGAGGAAGGAACCATGCCAAAGGATACAGGCAGTCTCTAGAAGTTGGAAAAGGGAATGGATTATCCTCAGAGACTCCAAAAAGAAGGCAGCATATTTAGCCCAGTGAAACCTATTACAGTCTTCTGACCTCCAGAACTGCAAGATACTAAATTTGTTTTGCTTCAAGCCACTAAATTTATGGCAATTTGTTACAACAGCAATATAAAACCAATAAAATATGTTAACATCTTTTTAAAATTGGTTAAATATAAACAACTAGAAAGAAGTAAATGAAAGTTGAGTACAACTTGATGGGGCAGAAACATTTTATACATTAGACTGCTTAACACTTCTGACAACCTCCCTGCAAACAGCCTAGCAGCACTCTCCATGCCATGCCCACCTTACCTCCCAACTTTTTGGGAAAGTTTAATTCCATAGGATAAACTAGAATAGAAGAAACATTCTTACTTTACTCTTAAAAGTGGTGAATCTGTCCACCAATATAACTTTTTCTGGGTGAGAAAAAGACCATTTTATAACTTTGGATTTAAGGTAAAAATGTTACGGTTTTTTTTTTCTCCTTTTTGTCTTTTTTCGTGACCAGCAACGGATCGCAACCCTCAGTGTCGCACCCGTACCGGACCAGGACCGGCAACGGGATCGCAACCCTCGGTATTGCGCCCACACCTCGCTCAGCCAGTGAGCGGCCGGTCTGTATGTGGGATCCGAACCCTCGGCGGGAGCGTTGCCGCACTCCCAAGTGGCAGTGCGCCACCGGGCCAGCCCCCAAAAATGTTACGTCTTACAGTGAGAAAAATACCATGCGCATAACTGTGAATGTGGCATAATTTGATCACTGTATTAAAATCTAGCTATTGAGATTCTTTTATAATAGACCTGCCATTTAACTTGCCTCATGAAAACTACCTGCCTGATTATAAGCTTTTACTTGGAAAATATTTTCTGATGTTTATGTTTAAGTTATAGGAAGGATTAATGAGTAAATTTTAAACCAATACAGACATTTGAATGAAACTATTATTTAAGAAAGCAATATAAAGGGAGGAATTTCCATATAAAAAGCTTTCAAATATTTGAAGTCTAGGACATTTTCACTTGGTTTTTACTTCTCCGAGGCATATCCAGTTCCTTGAGCATTTCCTGTGTGAGGTGATGTCTGGCATCATCCCTACCCTCCTTAATACCCTTCTACTGGATACATCCAGTTTGTTAATATATTTCTTAAATATGTTAAGAATTGAACAAACTGCTACAAATGTGATCCAAACAACGCAGAGAATGTTAAATTCCTTATTCTAGAGAGCTTACTCAGTAATTCAACTAGAGCTTACAGGCTATTAAGTCATATCTATTCAGCTAATTTTATCGAACTAAAGTATGGAATTTACATGTACTCCTATTACATTCCAACTTACTAGTTCAAATAATCAGGCACAGGTTGACAACAAAACACCCTTTAGGCAAAAGTATTCAATTAGCTACGAATCCATCTGACTGTACTATTCTCCCAGATCACATTTCTTCACGTTGTCCATAAGAATATCATAGAGAGTCTGACAATGTGCTTTTTCAAACTCCAGATATGATTATTATGGCATTCCCCTATCATGCAATCCTATCAAAAAGGAAATGAAGACAGTCTGGCAAGTCACTTAACCAAAGTCTCAGTTTCCTCACCAATAAAGAAAGGAAGTTGGACTAGATCCCTATAAGCTATAAAATTCTATGATTCTTAAGAGATTTTATTAGGTAGGAGAAAGACACTGAAATAAATAACAAAGGAATAACTCATGTGGGAGAGGCACCTTGTCATGAATAAATGAGTAGAGTGAAGGAGTGTCTGTAATCCCACACTGATCCGTAAACCAGAGGGGACTCTGTCTTATTTCTCCTTTCACATAAAGTAAAGCCTCAATTCAGACTTTACCAAGTATTAATTTGTGATCAGTCAGACAGGTTCTGGAATAAAGCTTAACACTGTGGAGTCACTGAAAAAAGAAACTTGATAAGCAAATGAATAATGAAACAATTATTTTCAAGACCTTTAGAAATATTTAATTTCATGCAACCACTGAAACTGCAAATTGTTCTTAGTCATTATAAAAGACTCTTGGCTTTGTGTCTAGTTATTTCATACATTTAAAAATAATAAAGCTAAATTAAAAATATATATATTCTATTGACCATACTTTTCCAATATTCAGGCTAGCCTTCCCTTTTCTTACCAAGGTTTGCTTTTACCCAAAAGGTAAAATATATTTGAAGGGTACTTGTAGTCCAAAGAACTGTACATAAACAAAGTAAACAAAAATACACCTCTATTTGGATTCTCTCCAGAATTATCTCATATACTCTACAGCAATATATTTTCCTCTAAGCCAGTAAATGTCAAAAATTTTGTTGTCGTTCTACTTTCTCAAATTAAACTTAATCACTAGTCATTACATAAAACAGACAAAACAGCTAAATTTGTACACCAGAGATTCTGCAGTGTGCCAGGACCCACGTGCATGTGAAGAATGGGTTGCTGGATCGTAATGCACAGGTGTATATCCAAGTCCACTCAAGCTACTATCCAGGACCTTATGGGAGTTTCAGGAAGGGCACAAGGTCAGTTGTTCCAAGCTTATGGTATCCTACCCTAGAAGGCTGAGCTGCTGGTGAACTTTCTCACTAGCCCTCTAAATTGCTTGGGCATAAGGGCAGCAGCTTCCACATAACTGTGATCACATTAGAGATTGTTTGATATTCTTTTAGCTCTCTGAGAATAAAATACTAAAATACCAACTATAACACATAGTATATTGCTCTATTTTATGACATTTGACTTTCAAAGACATTTTTCAAAATTACATACTGTATGGGCCGGCCCGGTGGCGCACTGCTACAGTGCACCACTTGGGAGTGCGGCGGCGCTCCCGCTGAGGGTTCGGATCTCACATACAGACTGGTTCCCGCTCACTGGCTGAGCGAGGTGTGGGAGCAACACCAAGGGTTGCGATCCCGTTGCCGGTCCCGGTCCGGTACGGGCGCGACACTGAGGGTTGTGATCCGTTGCCGGACACGAAAAAAGACAAAAAAAAAAAAAAATTACATACTGTATTAAAATAATAATTATCCATGTCCTTATCACCCAACCCCAAGTAGTATATATTATTTCTATGTTACAAAAAGAAAAACTGAGACTCAGAGAGACTAAGTCACACAAGATCACAGAGTGACAGTGGAAAGTAAAGTTTCAATACAATTTTGTATAATCCCAAATCCATGCTATTTCTACTCCAACACACTGCCACTCAAAGATGACACAGAGTCTATCTTCAAAGAGCTCATAGGCCAGTACTCTATACAATTAATAAGGCAGAAAGTAAAGGGTATAATGTTGGCATAGTATACAACGAGAACATAATCATATATTCCTTGTGTAACAAAGCCAAAAAGATGTTTTTAAAAGGAAAATGTAAAGTGTCACAAGAAAGGCAAAGATTAGGTCAGAAAAAGAAAAGATTAAGAAAAACTGGAAAAGATATTTAGAAAAGATGATATTGATTAGGTCAGAAAAAGAAAAGNAAGTGTCACAAGAAAGGCAAAGATTAGGTCAGAAAAAGAAAAGATTAAGAAAAACTGGAAAAGATATTTAGAAAAGATGATATTTTAGGTGTCGAAAATAAATACGATTTTGACATCCAGAGGTGGGATGGGACATTTCAGGCAGGCAAAAGAACACGAACAAAGGCATACAGAAACAGAAAAGACAAGGCATACATATAGAACAGCAAATCACTAAGATTTGCTAAAGCAGTGTTTCCTACATTTCCCTGGTATAAATCCCAGGGGAATTCATTAAAAGTACAGCTTCCCAGTCCCCTCCCTTGGAAATTCTGACTCAATGTGTCTGAAATGGGGCCTAGGAATCTTAATTTTTAAAAAGTACCACAAATTATTTTTATCAGCAGGGAAGTTTAAGAAGTACTACGCTAACAGGCAGAGTTGGTGAAGGGGAGTCATGAAAGCAAAGGCTTGAATTAATAGACCAAGCAATTTGGCCTTCTTTCTATAGACAACAGAGAGTAACAGTAACACAGTAACACCTTAAGCTTCAGGAAGGCTACTCTGGTAGTTATGAGTGGAAGGCCAAAAAGAGAAGGGATGGGAGACCAGTCCATAGACTACCACAAAGCCCAGGCTAAGGATAATGAAGACCTGAACAAGGGTAGTAGCAAAATAAATGAAAAGGAAACAACAGATTCGAGATACATTTTGGATGAAAAATTGCTAGGACAGTGCAACTAACTGGTGGTACTGATAAAATAAGAAAAAAGTCAGGAACTGAGACCAGGGAATAGAAAGAAAAGTCACAAAACAGAGAGAAGTTTGGAGAAAAAAAGATAATGAGTTAAGACTTGACCAGTGCTTGGGTAACTAGTGAGATATTCAAATAGAGAGGTGTCCAGTAGGCAGCTGGAGAAAAGAAGAGTAAGCCAACCTAGAGGTATAGATGTGAGAGTCAGATATAAGTATTTCATGGTAATTTTATCACACAGCACCCCTATTAAAGAGTCAGATGAAAGAAATATGGTGACATAATACTAGGATAATAATATTCACTTGATAATGGACTATGGGTTGTAATTTTCTCGGCAGAGAGGATTTTACTTAGTCTTTCTAAACTGAAGTGTTTCTCAGGTTTAAAAGAAAAAATAAAGAGCAAACCAGCATTATCTGTGGTGGTATCCTTTCACGTTTTAATTTTATGGCAAATACGAATTGCTATTGGAGTATAAATTCACAATATTCAGTATAATTCAAACGTTATTTTTTCTACTTTGTATAATATAAAACAGAAGAAGGAAGATAAGAATTCAAACGTTATTTTTTCTACTTTGTATAATATAAAACAGAAGAAGGAAGATAAGCTTTGAATGTTTAACACATTCTGCTGTTACAAATAGAAAAAATTCAAACTAATTTCCCAGTAAAGTCAATCTCAAAGTAATTGTGAACAAAATTTATTTTAGACCAGTATTTAATTTCAACAAAAATACTGACCAAAAACCTCCTTTCTCCTACCCTTGCTCTCCAAGGCTGCTCTTCCTACTCTACACAACCCTATGGGACTTAAGAAAGGGCAGTGGGCCAATTGCACTGAGCATAGCTGCTGCCCACCACCCCCGTGCCCCCAGAATGCCAGCTACCAGAGAAACTTCTCACCAGCTTTTTAGATGGCTTGGACTTGAGAGAGAAAGCTTCTGTAGCATTCACAATCATATTAGAGACTTAAACAGCTGTAAAAACCAAAGTTCAAAATTCTGATTCCATCACCTCCAAATTATATGATCTTGCTCAAGCGATTTAACCCAAGTATTGATTTATCTTCAAAATAGGAATAATAACATCTATATCACATGGTTATGGAATAAATATGATAAAATAAATATTTAACACAGTTAGCAGATGAGAAAATAAATCATTATAATGCAGTATGATAAGTGCTTTGATGGCCATAGACAGATTATCATGGAACAAAATACCTAGCTCAGCCTGGGAGGGAGTTCAGTGGGAGAGGGAAGTGGTAGTGGTAGTGGAGCTAAATCTTAAAGGAAAAACAAAAGGTAGCCAAAGAAAGGAGAGAGCACACTCCAGGCAAAAGGAAAAACTGGGTAGGAGGACTATGGGGAAGGCATGGCACCTTCAGAAAACATTAGTGAAACAGAATCTGGCAATTCCCAGATCCGACATTTGTGGCTTTGTTCATTCACAAATACACCACCAGAATCATGACATATAGTAAATCTTTCATTCTGATGAAGCATACAGAAATCTTTCATTCTGAAGAGGTACAAATTTGAATCATAAACAATGCAAGACTAATGCATTGACATCTAAAGAAGATGACTCCTGAGATATTGAGATGCCAGAGTGACTGGTAATGTTAATAAGGATCAGGGAAAGGTTTCTGTGTAAAAATAAATTTAGTTTTGACATCTAAAGTAGAGACATTTGCTATAGCAATTTAGAATAAGGGACAAGAGTCCAGAAGAAATATTTGGCCTTATCTCCTAGAGTTTAGAATGTTGGTGTACAGGTAGATGATAATTGAATCCACAGTATCAAATAGATCACTCAAGGATTGTAAAGAGTAGAGAAAATTGTTAACAAAATATTTCTTATACACGCTCATTTTAATTTAGTTTTAATGTAAGAGGTGTAAGTAGAGTGCTTACTATGTGTCCAATATTAGCCTATCAAAACCATGCTCACCGATGAGGAAAGCACATGGATAAAGAAGTAAAGACAACGGTAACGATAATGTGCTTTTAAGTCAATGTTATTGTTAGTGTTGGTAAGAAATAGGTGACTATGTTAAGCAAGTAAAGCAATGCAGAGTTTCAATTACTACAATAAAGACTTTGAACCTAATCCTTTAGGTCTCGGTGTTTGCTAATTTTTAAGAATGATGGCATATCAGAACTTTTGGAAGTAAAAACCCTTGAAGATGATTTTCTTGAGGTATACATACTAGAATCACTGCTCTAACTAATGGGAAGAAACTGTAGGTGTTTCAGCAATGAGTACTCAGATGAAAGTGATTACTGAGGAAAACCACACTTAAAAGCCCATGGGAAGGACTGGTGTAGTCAAAGGCCAGGCGGCAATGCATAATCCAAAGACATAGCTTTTATATATCTTTGGGTTATACATTTCCAGCTATAGCTACTTACTGATTATCAGACTTTGAGAAAATTAAAACCTATCTATACCTGAATTTATTTATGAGTAAAATGAGGATAATAACACCTATCTCAAAGGGCTGTGATAAGAACTAATAAAATGAATAAAATATATGTAATTAACATTAAAAAGAATATGAGTTTTGGTCTGTGACTATTTATTATTATAATGATAATAATTATCATTATCATCTAGTAAACCAATTAAACAAATAGTAATTAAAATCTGAATCATAAAGTTGAACCATTCAAATAACCTCATCTAGTTCTGATTTTTAAAAAAGCCAAGATTAAAAATAAATATTTAAATACCACAATTTTTGGACAGCAATCACCTAAGAAGCTGCATATATTATTGACCACAAATCATTTTACAAATCAAGTCAATGAACACTTACTGAGTGTACATATAAAAACATGCTGGGCTGGGTACAGCATGAGATATAAAAAGGAGTAACATATAGACCTTAATCTCTTTTCTAATTCAGAACAAAAGGCAAATTAGGGATTACCTGACTCACTCGATTTACTTCCTCTTCTTCTTCCTCAGCTTCCTCTCCAAATGAAAGTAAACTAAAATTTCTAGGGAAAAAAAGGAAGAAAAAAGAAAAATTAGAAGAAAAAATTAAACAAACTTATAAATATCCTACTTTCGAAGCAACAGAAAAATTAATAAGAAGAAATACATTCTGACTGTTTTTAAAAAACAGTATTACTTATTATTCGTCAGAAGTATACTAAGGGCCTGTATTTTCAGCATAATACTAAGGGTTTGGCCTCAGACCGCCAGTGTTTCATATATTATACTAAACCAATGACCAAAAATCCATCCTGAGCATTACCGTTAAATATACTGAGTCAAGCATGAAGGAAATTAAGATTTTTAACATTTATCAAAACTGGTAGCAAAATGAAGATTTTGGAAAAACTAATAAACATATAGCCCTGATAGCACTGTAAATGGGAAGCAATTAATCTAGTATTTGGCAAAATATATCTCAATATTTTAAAATTAATAAGGTGCACAAAATTGTCAGACCAAAAAAATATAAGCAATAAGCTTAACTAAAATAGCTCATATAGAAAAAAACTTTTTCCTTTGATCCTTCAAGCTAAAGAAATCCCAAGTAGAACAAATAACGTTATCAAAATTCTCTCTCAAATATTGGAAAAATTAAAGATTTTGCAACAAAAGAGGATTTTTTTTCCCCAAAATCTAGATGCAAGCAATGACTACATCGTCACTAACACATTTGCTATAAATGAAAACAAAACACAAAAAACATCTTTTGTTATCAAGATAAATCACAGTGATAAAAAACTGTGTATGAATAAAGTGACAGTCATCTAGAGATAAATTAGTCAAAATAGGGACTGGCTAGTTAACTCAGTTGGTTAGAGCATGGTGCTGATAATACCAACCTCCTGTACTGGCCAGCCACACAAAAAAAAAAAACAAAAATAAAACCCCCCAAAAAACCCCCAAACAAAACAAAAACAAAAAACCAGTAAAAACAAATGAATCAAAGAATAAAATAAAAATCAAATACACAGTTGTAGAAAAAGTTATTTTGCCACAAGGCATCAAGTGCTTATTAAAGTGTCTGGCTCATGTCTGACAGTTTATGAAAGCAACTTACTGATTTTATAGGATATCAAGGAAAGAAACTAATATGTATTGAACACCTACACTATTGGGTATTTTCACAAACCCCTTCTTTTTAATCTTCACAAAACCAGGTGTTGTACTTATCATAATCTCCATTTTGTAAGATGAAACAACTGAAGCTCAGAAAGACTAGCAAATTTTGCTTCTTATTAACTGGGCTTGGCAGGGTATACCTAGAATTACCTGAATCTAAAACTTATAAGTACAATAAAATCCCTAATAAGGATGCTACAATTCAGTAAAAACATTGAAATCTAATTCTGTGCTATTTTCACAAAACAGAAAATATTAATAATGTAAAGAGCATTGTCACAAAATAATGAAATTTATTTTAAAAATAAATATCTGTCTTTTGGAAAACTATCTTCAGGAAATATTCTAGAATACTGAATAAAGCAGCTTTATGTTTAAAAATATTTATAAGATTATTTCTAAAGTACCAAAAAGAGGAGGGAAAAGGTTTAATAAATTTATGCAATCACACAGTCACTAAAATATTCTTTATACTTTTCTCTACTTCCAAATTCTTTATACTAAGTGAGTATAAATGAGTACTAATTTAAAAACAAGCAAAAAACAATAGTTTCACAACAACTTGTTTATGTAAATAATTGATATAATGATCATAAAATATTTATCTATTTATTAACAGACTTCTGAGAAGTCTGAGACAATACTTTTTTGGCTTAAGTTACATACTACATGTGAATATAAAAATGATCATTTAAAAATAAAAACATACACTTAGACTTCTAATATCTCCCTGGTTCAAATTGACCTTTCCCTTGCTAGTAAGCAATTACAAAAAGAAATAAAGTAAACTAAATAAATTAGTGTCACTTTTCAAGCTGAAGAAAAATCTTTCTACTATGATTACTTTGTGCCTTTTGGTTTCAATTTCTTTACTTCCTCCTCTGGTTTCTCTTTTTTTGGCTTTTTAATTTCCCTTGGAATGATGTCATCAAAAGGATTAAACAAAACCTATAAAAAGAAACATTTTGAAAAAATTATTGCATATTTTAAATTTCACAAAAAATTAAAAGTAATACTTAATTGCATTAACAAGTGTCTACATTTTTCCCCACATAAACATTATTAGAATAGTGATATATATATACTACACAAAGTGCTTCCACTTACACGACCTCAGTGGCTTCTCCCAATAATCCTATGCACTATTAAGTAAGGAATATTTTACCCCTTTATTAAAAAAAAAAGAAAAATATTTAAGAAAACTTAAATAACACATAGGAAGAGAGACAAACTCAGGTTTTTTGACTCCAAATCAAATGCTCATAAGGACTTATGAAGTTACTTCTTTGGGCCAAATAAACCTAATTCCTCTAACTTATGAGTCAAGCTTTTAATTCATCTTTGAATTCAAAATTTTTAGTTAAAAAAAGTTCTTAATCAGAAATTGTGCCTAAATAAAATTAAAGAATAAATCTGAATTATGATGTTAATTAGGTATAAAGCCTTTATCAAACTTTTTAAAAATACAAATAATTGATTTGACTTAAATGACAACTTAAGTGCTGTATCTCCTAATAATCATGCTCCTACCTCACAACTTTTTATTTTGTGTGGATTATGTGGTCTTTCTTCATCACCAATGTCTACTTCTGTCAGTCGTAGCATGTTATATACCGTATCCCCTGTAACCTATCAAATAAAAATATAAAATGTAATTGCAAATTATTGCATTCATCCTTTAAATTAAGGGGAGACTTTTGAAAATACCTTTTAAATAATTAAAAGGAAATTTCATATTATTACATAAAAGCACATCCATTAAATAATGCAAATAAAGCAACTTCACCATAAGGGAAAAAAGTGCAGATAGAGTTCAATACCTCAATAAGCATTTTGGGAAATTCCTAATATATACTTAATATCAATTCCCAATATATACTTAATATCAGTTTTTATTAAAAATAAAAATATAATGCCAAATAACCTCCTACTGAATTACAACTTTTCACTGAAACATCATAAACAAAACAATAACAATAGCCACGTGGTAAGTGCTTTGAAGACATTAACTCATTTAATCCTCACAAATATTCTAGAAGTAGGAGCTCTCACTACGCTCTTTCTACAGATAAGAAAATCGAGGCTAAAAGAAGTTATAGAGCCAACAGCGATGGCCCTCCTAACTTCTAACTACCATACTATCCATTGTCTCTAATGTGTAAGTTATATAATATCAATTGTAAAAATCAATGCATAATGACAACTGAAATCTCATTTTATTTTACACTCCTATTTTAAAAAAATTATAGGGGGAAAAAATGTATAAATATCATACAACCTGTGCTTCAGTAGCTCAAAAGACTATATTTCCCAAAACCTCATATTGTTAAGTGTTAGGCAATATATTACATTTAATGATTTTAGTATAACTCCTTTTATTCAACAATTCTCAGGAGTTTTAAAACAGCACCAGGTTTCCAATTGTACTAAATTTGCTTTTTCCATTTCATCATCACAAAATCCAGTTTTGCCTAGGATATGGGGCAACAATTCTTACTAAACCAGCAGAGGGAGCTGATACACTAGAGATGTCTAATATGCCTAAGACCTAAAATATACAGGGATAGATTTATGAGAAGGGTGAAGAGTGAGAGAAGAAAACTTTTAGAATCCCCTTTTAAAGTGAATTGTTGAAAATTCTACCGAAAGGACATTCCCTAATATGACATTAAATGTTAGCAAGATTAAATAGGTACTATTCAAAATAATATTTCCAGTAAAAGGTTTTAGTGTCAATACAACTTACATTTTTAACTTAAGAGAATTCATCATTAATAAAAAAAATTTTAAACTACTAAATATTGTCACCTAGATGTCTTTCTAAAAATATAAAAACATTATTGACTGAGTGGTATAGTAGCTAATACCATTAGTATGGTTTCAAAGAAAGAAAACATTAAAATCAAAACTACATGACTGATTTAAAACACACAAAAATGAATTCAGGTGGTCCCTCACAGTTCATTATAACACCAATATATTCCATCACTTTTGAAAATGATAAATAAATATTCTAGGGAATATTTTTATGAAGGCAGCTCTTAGGTAAGTTGATCATAAGTATCATAGGAGCCTAAGGAATAACATAAAAACTGGGCCGGCCGGTGGCTCACTTGGGAGGGTGTTGTGCAGATAACACCAAGGCCATGGATTCGGATCCCTATATAGCGATGGCCAGTTTGCTCACCTGGGAGAGCATGGTGCTAACACCACCAAGTAAGGTGTTAAGGTCCCCTTACAGGTCACCATTATATAGGGATTATTTAAAAAAAAAAAAAAAAAAAAGGAATAACATAAAAAAAAAAACAACCCACCAAACCATAGGTTTAAGATAACTGGACACTAACCTTTCCAAAGATGGTATGTTTATTGTTAAGTTCATCTGCGCGACCCAGTGTAAAGAAAAACTGACTGCCATTATCATGAGGACCAGCATTTGCCATGGCGACCAGTCCTCTCCGATTAAAACGCAACCGTGAATGAAATTCATCCTGAAACATAAAAAAGATTTAGTGAATATCTTCAGTTAGAAAATCCTTTATATTCAGTCACTTATTCAGCTTACCAGCAAGGTCCCACACGACTTCTAATAAAAAACACTGAAGTTCTATTTAACTGATTTTCAAAGTATAATCAAATCCAATATTTACTATTCTTGAAGTGCTATTAAACTTGAATTCACTATCCTGTATTTTCTAAATATACTTAGCCACAAACACAATTAATTTTGTGGAAAGCTGCCTACTTACACATCCAAGAAGGGTACTCAAAATGGAATGAATTTGTAAAAATCATTTCCCTATTCTCATCCCTCAAAGTCATCTAAGCTTTTAAAATCTTCTATTTCTCCAAGAAAACCACCTTAGGACCATTTCAGAGTCTTCAACTATTGCTCCTCCTCATCCCATTCTAAATGTCATGAAACAATTGCTTTCTTCTTGTTTTTTAATTCGAGGAATAAACTATGATTGTGTTATGTGATTTTATAGTGTTCTTGGAAGTCCTAGGATGAATCTTCTCTGAACTGGCACTGATCCCATTTGCCAGTTTTTAAAAGAGGAGGAGAAAGGCTTTATAAGGCGGTTTTCATGCTATGATGGGGTACTTAACATTTATGGGGGTACTTCAAAAAGTTCATGGAAAGATTCATATTATCTTTCAATTCTATTTTTCCACAAACTTTTTGTACTATCCTCGTACATTAATCTCTTAGTTAATAGAATTTCCACCCAGACTTGATACGGGACTCATTTATAATGCAGTCACATTATATAATTAATGCTTTTCACAAAGGAAGTTATCTTTCTTTAATAAATTATTCTCAGAGATCTGAAGTCAACGGATCATAACTCTGTATACTGTATTAAAAATAACCTAATTGAAAAACTTAACAAGATAACTGTATTACTTGAAAATAGTGAGGTATAAAATCTCAAGTTAGGAAGGAATTGTCAAAAGGGCTATTCTGTTACATTAGATAATAGAATAAAGGAATGGCTCCTATTAGATGGAGGCTCTAAAATCTTGAGACACGTCACATTGGTAAAATACTAAATAGTCTAACAGTGACATCTGAGAGTTTTTTATAGTCATTTCACATTTTCTAAGGCCATTATCATCTAGAAATTAAAGCAAACTGTTCAAGTATTTTTCTCAAGAATCACACAGTGACCTAGTAAAAGATGAAGGAAAACTCTAAACACTCTATCCCATTAGTATTAATATGAAATTTTTAAAAACTCCCATATTTTAAGAGCTATTGATGTTTACTCATTCAAAGAACATGACATTAGTCCTATGAGATTAATAAGTGACAACTTCTAGATTTTTTTGCACTCACTGGTTTTCTTATTATCTGAACTGTAACATTAACTCTGGTTCTTCTTAGATCTATGTTAGCAGTTAAGAAATCACTGACCTATTCTTGATTAATATATCTTTTTCTAACATTTTTAATGTTGCTTTTTTCTTCTGTTCTCCTTGTTATTTTCCATTGTGGCATGCATTTTGTGCTGCAGAAACCTACTGTGTACAATTTAGAGTAAATTCTGCAATGGACTGAACTATGTCCTCTTTAAATTCATATATTGAAGTCCTAACATCCAATGTGACTGTATTTGGGCTATAAAGAGGTAATAAAGGTTATAAGGTTGAATGAAGTCATAAGGGTGGGGCCTTAATCCAATCGAACTGGTGTCCTTATAAAAAGAGAAAGAGATACCTAAACTCTCTCTCTCTCCCCCAGGTGAGGATATTGGAAAAGGCAGTCATCTGCAAGCCAGGAAGGTAGATCTCACCAGGAATCAAAATGGCAGAAAACTCGATCTTGGACTTCCTAGCCTCCAGAACTGTGAAAAATAAATTTCTGTGTTTAAGCCACCCAGTCTGTGGGTTTTGTTATAGCACCGTGAGCAGACTACAGATTCCATTATAGTATTTAAATAAAATGTATTAAAATAGGACAGGATATGCAAATGTTCTAAAAATATTTTACATTTACAGAGATGCAGAGATTAGACACAGTTAGGCATCAGGAAATATGCTTTATAGGCTTCTTTCTGAATCACATTTTTTTCATTACTACCTTTAACTCCACCTGAATTCAATCTAACATAAAAGCTTGAGATAAGTCAACTTAGAACGCTTGACAGGGTAAGTATTGCTCTTATTCCTATATAATCCTAAATATGTGACACACATCTGATTTTGTATACTAATATGAAATGTTTTTCTTCTTGTGGAACACAATAATTTTCAATTAAGAAATCTGAGCTGACTTGGAAAGAATAATAATAATAATAATAATAATTAATTATAATTCAGTCTTACTTTGAATGGGGCTCCATAGATAGACTCTCCACCAGCCCCTGTGCCAGTAGGATCTCCCCCTTGGACTATAAAACCAGGTACAACTCTATGAAAAATGGTGTTGTCATAATAACCTGAAAAAAATGCAAAATAATTTATCAATGTCTAAAACTAAGTATACCTATACTTATCAGAGCTAATACAACTAGAGTCACAAGATTTATTTTCTAGACTGTTAAATAGGCTCCCAAACCAAAACCTTTTCTTCCCTACTTATAAAATATATACTTTTCAAAACAGCACACATTTCTACAAAAACATGGTTGTTGTTGCTTTGTTTTTATTTCCAAGATTCTCTCAAACTCTCAATTATTGTTCTCAAAATAAAAAGTAGAGAGTTTTGGTATAGATCAGTGGTTCTCAACTTGCGGGAGGAGGAGCAGCATTTTTATGTTCTAGTGGACATTTGACAATGTCTGGAAATATTTTTGGTTATCACAACTGGGGGATACTACTGGCATCTACTGGGTAGAGGGTAGGGATACTGCTAAACATCCTACGATGATGAGCCCAAAGGAAATGAGCCCAAAATGTCCACAGTGCCAAGGCTGAGAAACCCTGGTAGAGATGAATACCTTATTTCCTACTTCTTCCTCTTCTCCACATACAAAATTAATTTATTAATACACCAACAATATATAAACCCACAATATATCAAAATTACTTATTGATTATAGGTCTGGCACCATCAATGTACTCTTCTCAAGAAACTTTCAATAAATAAATTAAATAATATATACTTGAGTCTAATTAGCCTCTCAGTTTGCTAAACAATGGAAACATATTTATATATAAATATATAACTTGGAGGTCATAAACATGCAGGAGAAATCATTTGTAATCTCCTATAGTATTTATTATCTGGAACCTAGAATTACTAGGGAGACTTCATAGGGGAGAAAGAAGTTAACTTGGGTATGACAGCGTATGGCATCTCAGTGAGGGGAAGCATAAACAAAGAACTTGGTGGGGGACAAGAATTAGGGCTTGACTGAGTAAGAGAGTTTACATTAAGAAGTGGTAACAATAACCAATATGCATAAGAAAAGATGCTCAACCTCATCAGTCATTAGGGAAATGCAAATCAAAACCACAATGAGATGTTACTTCACACCCTCTGGGATGGCTATCAACAAGAAACATTAAAATAACAAGTGTTAGTGAGGATATTAAAAAATTGGGACTCTCATACATTGCTGGTGGGAATGTAAAATGGTGTAAAAAGTTACACAAAGAATTACCATATAATCCAGCAATTCCACTTCTAAAAAACATGTATATATATATCTCCAAAATAATTGAAAACCGTAACTCAAACAAGTTATTTGTGCACAAATGTTCACAGAAGCACTATTCACAGGTGAAAACAACTCAAATGTCCATTAATGGATGAGTGGATAAGTAAAATGTGGTATATATATGTGTGTGTGTGTATATATATACACACACACAAACACACATGCAATGGAATATTTACTCAGCCATACAAAGGAATGAAGTACTGATACATGCTACAACATAGATGAACCTCAAAAACATGCTGACTGAAAGAAATCAGACACAAAAGGTCACATATTATATGATTCCATTTGTATGAAATATCAAGAATAGGTAAATCTATAGAAATGGAAAACGGTGGTTGCTGAGGACCTGGGGGGTAGGGAACTGGGAAGCAACTACTTAATGGGTACAGAGTTTTCTTTTGGGGTGATAGAATGTTTGTAACTACCTGGAGGTGCTGGTTAAGCAACATAGTCAATGCACTAAATGCCACTGATTTGTACACTTTAAAATGATTAGCTTTAAGTTATATAAATTTCACCTCAGTTTTTTTTTTTTAAATCCTTTAAGTGAAAGAAAAGTAATTATTTTATCTCACTGACGGTAGCTTTGTACTTACATTAGTCAGTTAAGTACAAGAAGAAAATGTATGCAGAATATATTACGTTGATTGTTTTATTTATTGAAAGTTTCTTACTGGGGGGGCGGGGGGAAGAAGATATAACAACTACAATTATTTGAAATTGATACGACAAGCAAACAGAAAGGACATTGTTGGGTGGGAGGGAGGAGAGGGAGGAGGGAGGGAGGTTTTGGTAAGGGGCAACAATAATCAACCACAATGTATATCGACAAAATAAAATTTAAAAAATAAATTAAAAAAAAAAAGTTTCTTGAAGAGAGTATATTGATAGTGCTATACCTATAATCAATAAGTAATATTGATATGTTGTGGGTTTGTATACTGTCCCTCCTTTTATCAGTGGGTTTGTATTCTGTCCCTCCTTTTATCAGTTTTGCTTTCCATGGTTTCAGTCACTGCTGTCAACTGCAGAATGAAAATATTAAATGAAAAATTCCAGAAATAAACAATTCATGTTTTAAATTGCATGCCATTCTCATTAGCATGATGAAATCATGCTCAGTCACACTCCATCCTGCCCAGAATGTGAATCATCCCTTTGTCCAGAGGATCCATGCTATAGACACTACCACCCATTAGTCACTTAGTAGCCATCTGGGTTATCAGGTTGACTGTCACAGTATGGCAGTGCTTGTGTTCAAGTAAACCTTATTTTACTTAATAATGGCCCCAAAGCATAAGTGTAGTGATGTTGGTATATTGTTACAATTGTTCTATTTTATTATTAGTTATTGTTGTTAATCTCTCACTGTGCCTAATTTATAAATTAAACTTCATCATAGGTATGTATGTTGGGGAAAAAACCACTACATACAGTTTCAGCATCCACTGGGGGACTTGGAATGTATCCCCTGCAGATAAGGAGTGGGGGGATTTACTGTCTACCTAAAGGAAGTACTGAATAAACCAAATCTATTATTATTGTTGTTGTAAAAACAAACAAATAACAAGCAGCAAGAGTAGGTTGAGGTGGAGCCAGTTATTGAGTGTGGTCATAATTCAATCATATGGTGAGAGCTGCAAAGCAGAAAGATGGAAAAAATATAGTTCTTTGAGGACTTCGCTGAGCTGCAGAACACCACATTTCTTGTCAGTCAGGGTGATAAGTGTCTTTATTATTTAAATAATTTTGAATTTAGTCTTCCGTTACTTGCAACTGAATACAAACTAATTCATCCAATGAAAAATATTTATCAAGTACCTACAGTGGCCAGGAATTGTACTGATAAAATTATTGACATAATTCACAAAGTACCTGTTATAGTGGTCTGCAGGCACCCTCATAATTATTTACATTTGCAAGTATAACTGGATATAAAATCCATATTGAAAAAGATGTAATCTGTAATCTAAGAACTGAATTCAGTACATTGGAAAAAGCAGAAATAAAGGCCAACTGATTTTTTTTCAGTTCCTTCTTTCAGTGAAGAACTGTTGGATTATATTCACAAGAGCTCCCCAGTGTGGACAAGTTCCCTCTGGTTACAGATAGAAACTGTAAAAATCAGAAGTCTAAAAGTGTCTCTCCAATATCCCTAAGTAACCATTTTCTCAGTTAGACTAACACTGTATGTAGCAGTCAGGAGTTCTAAGTCTTGACTCTTATTAGCTGTACAACATTAAACTCAATTTTCTCAGTATAAAACTAATAATATAAATTAACTTACAGTGTTGTTCTGAAGATTAAATAATATAATGTGAAAGCGACCTATAAATTTTCAAGTTCAAAAAAATGTGAGGTCAAACTTTAATATTTTCACTCAAATTCTACAAATTCATACTTGAATTTGAATACAAAACATACCCTGGTATATACTGTATATCATAAAATGAAAAAATTCCTTTAGATCCATAATATACAGTCAATCAACATTTTTTAAGCACATAATCAGAACTGCTTTTCCAAAAGATCATTCAAACTCCCAGTATGAAGAATAGATTGGTAGGAGACAGGATTGGAGGGAGGGGGGAAGGAGCAAGAGCAAATGAGAGAGAGAGAGAGACAGAGAAGGAGAGAGCACAGCACAAGTTCAACTATTGTCCCAAGAGTCAAAACGAAACATGACTATGGTTTACCCTGAGATGCACAGATTCAATAACTCTTTAGGAAGCAAGATCTATGTATGTAAGACCTAGATATACATATTACATGTGAGGGAAGGGGGACATGAAAGGTCTTCCTTACTTGTTTTCAGAAATTTTAAAATTACACCATTCAATCTCCTTTTCCTATTTCCCATTAAGTCCTTCAGTGATGTTGGATTTTTATTTTAAGGTTTTCTTTATGATTTTCCTAATTATACTCATGTTGGATGCATAAAATTGTTAAAATACTATATATAAATGAGTAGGAATTTTCTATAATCTCTACACCATAATATTGTATTCTGTTATGCCTGGAATTTCCAATTTCCACAAATTTTCCATATCCACTATTTCTACTTCCTTATAATTTATTAATAATCACTGTTGAAGTATGCATTTATAGTTGTCTTTATAACTTACGATGCACTATAACAAATTTTGCTGCTTGCAATAACATTTATTTGATTTTCTACTTAAATTTCTATCCATTATCCTTATAAGTACTCGGAAGAAAGAAGCCTTATTATTTCATTATGCATTTCATAACGTCCTCCTAAATGTTTTCCATTATTGAGAAAAGAAACTTAAATGTATCTCAAATATGAAACAAAGTTCCTATTTGATTGCTGTGATTCTTGTATTTGTCATTACAGTTTTTATTTCTGTTGTACAATGTATGGACATTATGATATATTTTGGCTAATTATACTTCCAATGGAAGTACATACAGGAACTTCTATTTGCATTTTTAAATCAGTTACATGTGTTTCTTCTTCCAGAATCTTGCTTTGTGTTTAATTTTGTATATATTATCATTTATAATATTTCATCTATAACTCATTTTGTGATCAGTCTGCCTATTTACTTCAGCCTCTCTGGTATTTTTTTAAACAGTTTTGTGAAGAAATTTTTTTTAACTTACAGCATATTAATATATACTTATGTTTGTCACTTCTAAAGATTATTAAACTAAATAAAAGACGTAGGGGAAAAAAGATAACTGATGAAGCATGGATCATAAAGAGACAAGGCTGAAGTAAAATAAAGTAAAAACATTTTATTTTTTTTACCTACTTCTCTTTGTGCTAGCCAATTTGTTTCACAGACCTAAAATTTTATTCCTTGATAACACTTCAGAAGAACTAATTAAATTATCAAAGCTAACAAGCTTTTCTTTCCTTCCCTTACATATTTTTTACCCTACTTTTAAAACTGACAATTTCTTTAAATCCACTCATTTTAAATGTTTGCCTAACTGTAGTGCAAAGACATAAGATGCATGATTAAGTCTTACACTTGTAAATCTTTTGGTTTTATAAAGGCCTTGAACCTCCCTTTAATTGTGAACACCATTTTAGTTGAAGCAGTATCTGAGGCTATGCTCCCACTTCCTCATGTTTTATTCATTGGCTTTTTTACATTCTAGAAACCATGCTTTTTTTAAATTTAATATTGACATAAGTGTTACAAGATCTAGAAGTATAATACTTTAGGTAAAAACTACTAAAAATGGGGTTCTTTGAACTATATTTTTAAAACCTTGACTTTACTCATTTAGGAGTATCTTTATATCAACTGGTCTTCTCAGGCTTCTTGTTAGCCTTTCCAATAATAATTCTATATCTCAGTTGTTCAATTAAGGGAATTGCTCTGGTTATTTTTCTTATTATTTCTTGATTCCTTTTTCTTTCTCCTTGTATTCTTGTAAATAGGGGAATAATTATTTGTTGTTGTAATCGAGTTGCATCATCACCCAATTTAAGAACCTCATTTCTTCTTCACTGTCATATTGTATCCAGAAGTTTTTTGTTTCTTCCTTTCACCTGGTCACGGATTGCAATTTACCATTCATTCTTTCTAATGTTTTTGTAATTTCACTCTCCTCCTGTAAAATTTGAGCTTTTGATTCTTCAAAACTTCTTACCAGAAACAAGTCTGACTTTTCAGTGTCTCCTATGTTTCTCAGCTTTGTTGACAGTTATTTGAAGCCTCTCTGACCACACGACCGGTCTGACTACTTCCTGCCTGCCTGCCATAGCAATTATTAATAATGGTCTTTGCAGATGTCTTTTTTCTTTTTCTTTTTTAGCAGTTTTTTTTTTTTTTTGGTCTAAGTATTTTTTATTCCTTAAATCTACTTGTCTAATTATCTATTTTGAGAGCTCTCACTATACTATAAACACCTTGCTTCTGACCCAAAATGCCTGTCTCTGATACCCTGAATAACGTATCTGAAAATCAGATATTATTTAGAAGGACAATAATTTGCCACCACTGGAGATATTCAAAACCATATGCAATAGTAGTCTAGAAGCCAACAAGAAGCTCTAAAAATGTTAGGAATGTTTACTTCCCTAAGAGAATACTGCAGGGAAAAACACTGAAGTGGATGTATAATTCTGCAAAGATTTTTAAAAAAGGAAAATAGTCATTTTATGATTCAAATCTAAAGCTAGAGACATTGATAATAACATCACTGAATACTAGATGGAAGATTTTGTAAAGAAAGTGGAATTATGAACAGACATTTAAAAATGGGTAGACTTGAACAGTAGAAAAGGGAAAAGAAAGCATACTCCAAAAAGGATAATCAGTATGAGGATAAGTGTAAATAAAAGTGGAAGTGGGAAGAATATTCAAGAAATAATGATAATGGTCAACTGAAACTACACAGTTCGTGCAATAAAAAAAAAGTTGGAAAGCTAGGAAGCCAAGCTGCCTCTGGATCAAATACCAAATGAATAAGAAGGAAAAGATATAAAAGATGAAAAGAGAGGAAAACTACTTGCGTAGATGAAAGTCTAGGGAAGAAACTGGTAAATTAGGTTTTATACTGGCTTAGTTGTAGCTTGCGGGGGAAGGTTCCAGTAGAAAAGTCCACTAGGCAATTACATATGTAAATCAGTGCTGAGAAGTGAAGAAATGTCTGGAGTTCTAAGTTGACAGGTCGTTTGGATGCAAGTAGTAACTGAGGAGTGAAGACAACAGAGAACTAGGGACAATCTTAGGGAATACCTATATTTAGAGAATGAAAGAAGTAGAAGATAGCAAAGGAGACCAGAAAGGATCAAAGCATTATTTGTTGACATAATTTCTCCATTAAAAGTACACAGATTTATTTTGGAGAAAGCTTTTATTTCCTTTCTCTATTTCCTGACACATAGTTCAACATCATGTCACTCATATCAATGCCTATCACTAATTACCACTATTTAACACCAGTCATCAATGTTGTGAAAAAATCACTGCAGTTTATTTTTAAGTTAACAAAAATTTCTCCTACAGAATAAAACTCAAGAGTTATAATTACCTTCCAAACAAAGCTGAATGAAATTTCTGCAAGCTTTAGGAGCTTCTTTTGACCACAACTCTATGTCAATATCTCCAGCTGTAGTTTTCAATAAAACCTATAGAAAGAATCATTAGAGAGAATCATCATTATGTTAAATTATCATTTTGCTTGATAATCAGTTGAATGGGAGCTCAACTTGTAGAATTCTCTAGTGAGTTTTCAATTTTAAAAGAAATATTAGAAACTTTGCTTGGCTTTTGTTGTTATACTTAACAAAATGTCAAATATTCACTACAACTCATTGTACATTTAGGTCTTTAAACACATCATTTTCAGAAAAAGTTTAAGATTTAAGAAAAAATAGCACATACCTATTTAATCACAGAAAAAACCTCTTTCATTTAAAAACTGATAATGCAAACTTATTATAATTAAAAGTTTCCCATTGCATCATTTTCAATAAAATTGGTGTAGCAAATTAAGAAATTAAATAACAATAAACCCATTAAATTGTGACACTATAAGATTTTTACAATACCCTTTTGCTCTACCTTCTCATTTTAAATCATGCAAAGGAACACTCATAATCTAATTATGGGTTGTAACTTACTAAAGTGATATGTCCTTTGATAGCCTTCATTCCACCAGCTCATGACAGCAGTTAGTCACTGGTGGAACCAGCTATCTTGTAACAACCAGAACCCTTACTGACACAGGAGGAAACAGCTTCTAACTGTCTTATTAATAACCTCAAATAACTAGAAGAATATTAGGCTCTAAATTTGAGTATTGTGGCACAGCAGGGGTCCAATTTTTCCAGTATCACTTTTTCTCTTTTTTCCTTCAGTGTACCAAAGTACATCAGTGTCAGTAATTTGTGACAATCATTTAGAATGCTCTTGCAAATAACAAGTATGCAGTTAACTATTCCAAAACATGAGGTGATTCTCATGGGAAGTCAGCATCGTTTTGTGCCACACTTTTTATTTTCTAAAACTCCTTTACTTAATTTTCACAAGTTTACTTTTTTGGAATTGGAGGAATCTTTAAAACCATTCATTTAAGCCCCTGGGCATCATATGGATGCCCCAGAGAAGTTGTAAATTGACCCTGAGTCAGAAAGCTTGTTAATAGCAAAGCAGGAGGAATAGCATTTATCTCCTCCCTCCCACAAAATGCATTTTCGCTACAGCTGCCTTTCAATTTGTTTCATAAGCCCAGATAATATTGCCATAAATTTATATAACATTGATGAATTAATTGTATCTCTTTGGGCTTTTACTGGCTACATAATTCTCCTATAACTACTCTTCAATAATAATGGGGGTGGGAGAGGTGAAAATACATGTTGTGGTAGATTTAAAAATGTTTTCCTCAACTCTTAAAGAAATATAAAAGGATTAGAAATACAAATGTGCTTGATTTCCTCAATTCATTACACTTCCTCTACAAAAAGAAGGGAACATTTATTGAATGTCTTCAATGTGTCAGCTTCTGTGCCAGACACTACATATCTTATACCATTTAATCCTCACCTACAAGTTAGGTGTCATTACTCCCATTTCACTTTTGAAGAAACAGAAACTCAGATAAAGTAACTTTATCCAAGGTCTCATAGTGAATGACTTAAACCAAAGGCTGTCTGGCTGGCTACAAAGCCTATGCTTTTTCTATATCATCATACTGCCTCCACAAAGTTCTTTGTATATTTTATACAATACTGGCAAAATAGTCCATCAAGCTCTAGGGCCCTGCCATATGTCTCAAAAGAAATCCCCAGGTTGCTCTGGTTACAATTGATTTGAATAGAGAAGAAAGTCTAAATCAAAAGCAATCATATATTGGCTGAACAAAAGCAAGGCCTTCTGACTTGGCTTGGCAAGAAACACTGCCCAAAGAATACTCCATACTGGATGGTGACAATCCAAAAAGAGACACTCCATATTGGATGGTGACAATCCAACACAACTTGATTCTCACTCTCCAACTGGGAAGTATACACTTGGGATACAAAATGAGAGGCTGGATAACTTCCCCCACCTCAGAATGCATCTGGAACACTATGCAACATCTTCTGATGTTCCATGAGGCCTGATGTACATCCCATTCTTAAAGTATAGTATACTTAGACAATGTCCTGTCCTATCTGTTATCCCCTTGTATACTTGAACTAAAGCACTGTTGTTAAAGGGAATCTAGACATACCTTTTTTTTTTTTTTTTTTTTTGCAACCCTAAGGCAATGGTCTCTGAACTTTTTCTAAGTGTGCATCCCTATTAGCAAAAAATTTTAAAAAAGGGTGGGGAGTAGAAGAGAAGTAAGGGCTTGGAGCACACACACTCAAAATATGTATATTTCAATAAACATAGTACTATCTTGCTCTAGTATGTATATGATAGAGTTTGAATGTATTGTCCTCCCAGAACTCATGGAAATCTGATCTCCAATGTGGCAGTGTGGGTCATGTGGGCGGATCCCTCATGAATGGATTAATGTTCTCCCTGGGGGAGGCGGGGCCAGAGTGAGATCTCACTCTATTAGTTCCCATGAGACCTGGTTGTTTAAAAGACCCTGGCACCTTCTCTCTCTCTCTCTCTCTTGCTTCCTCTCACCATGTGATCTGCTTTTACCTGCCAGCTGCCTGCTATTTTCTGCCATGAGTAGAAGCAGCCTTAGGCCTGCATCAGACACAGCTGTCCCAGAATCATAAGCCAAATAAACCTCTGTTCTGTATAAATTACCCAGTCTCAGGTATTCTGTTGTAGCAACACAAAATGGGCTAATACAGTATATTATAAAAGAGTCACACAAAATAAGAATTTTAAAGGATTACATAAAAATAGTATCTTAAAATATTCTTATTTTAGTTTTAATGCTACAATGAACATTTTTATAACAGCTTGACTGAGATATAGTCCATGTATCAAACATTTCACCCTTTAAAAGTTTACAATTCGGTGGTTTTAGTATATTCACAGAGTTGTGCAACTACAACCACTATCTAATTCCAGAACATTTTATCACCCCCCCAAAAAAACTCTGTATCCATTAGCAGCCACTCCCCATTTTTCCGCTATCACTACTCCTTTGCAACCACTAATCTACTTTCTGTCTGTATGGATTTGCCTTTTGGACATAAATGGAATCATATAATACGTGGCCTTTCGTGCCTCGGTTCTTCACTTAGCATAATGCTGCTTTCAAATTATAGAGGTCTGTCCTCTTGTTCTATATACTTAGTTTCTAAATGTCTTGAAAATCTCAATGGCTTTATACTCTCACTGATAAAAATTTCAAGATGCAATATATATTTAAGGCAAAGTTTACCATTAATAATAATAAACAGAAATCCATACTTCATATTATCTTCAAAACAATTTTTAATTTTCTGTCAGATTTCCCATGCTGAGACTACAATGCTTCCATTTTCTTATGATTTGCTTATGTTTACATTATTAATATTATCTTCAATGTAAAATTTGTGAGGCCTGGTTTAGTTTATCTATATACCATAGTCTATAAATCCATTTAGCTAGTCATTAAGAAAAATTACATCATTGACTTGTCTGATGGCAGTGAGTTATCAGAACTTTTAACACTAGTGTCATTAAAGTTGGTATACAACTCCCCCCTGCTAAATTTGACTGGCTCAAAAAAAAAAAAAGAAAGAAAAATTACATCATTGACTTGTCTGATGGCAGTGAGTTATCAGAACTTTTAACACTAGTGTCATTAAAGTTGGTATACAACTCCCCCCTGCTAAATTTGACTGGCTCAAAAAAAAAAAAAGAAAGAAAAATTACATCATTGACTTGTCTGATGGCAGTGAGTTATCAGAACTTTTAACACTAGTGTCATTAAAGTTGGTATACAACTCCCCACTGCTAAATTTGACTGGCTCAAAAAAAAAAAAAGAAAGAAAAATTACATCATGACGCAAAGAAAAAGTGATGCAAAAAAAGTGACTGAATGAGTATCTTATCTTTTTAATATGTTTTTTATATATAATAAGGGTCTTGGTATATATATAAAATATTGCATTTAAACAAATAAAGGAGAAAACAAACGAAAACATTTTGATTTTCTCCCTGCACCCCATGGATGATTGTGCACACCCCCTGAAGTATGCACTCACTGGTTTAGAAAGCACTTCTCTGAAGAACAAACTAATCTACATCATCCCTCCCTCCAAACTAATGTATATCATCCCTCTGCAGTCAGGTTGCCCAAATTCAAATACTGACTCTTCCATTTGCTAGCTTTGTTATCATGTTTGGGCATGATACCTAATATCTCTGGGACTCAATTTCCTTATCTAAAAATAGGGATAATAATACACCTTCATACGTTTGTTGTGAGGACAAAATGAACTATTATACATAGACTGCCTAGAACAGTTCCTGACAAATACTGTGCTCAAAAAATGATAGCCATTACTATTCTAATTATTGTTCGTATACAATTGTTGTAAAAAGCATGCATATATGGTTGGGCCACCTTGCTCACCAGGGTTTCTTAGTCTTTTCACTGGTAATCTACTGAATTAATAAGGATGGTAGGTACATGACTCCTTCCTCCTTTAGCCAACCATTTCCTTTGGCTATCACTACTTTGTCAGGCCTTGGTGGCTCTTTTTCTTAAAGCTCACAAATAAGACAACACTTCAATAATATCATGTTTCTTAATAATGATATATTAATAAACAATTTAGATTAAGTGATGATAATATGTGGAAATCTCATTTTCAGTGAGTTACCTTTTATGCTTAAGAAAGTTTCTAACAAGTGCTACATTTCTGTGCCTCATCTTTAGGGGCTAGGATGATAGCATAACACAGCAAAACATAGCAAATTTATAGACAGCAGCTAGAGTTAACAACTGGTATCATATGTCAATTACTTCCCAAGTTGATACTTTACTCTTTGAAGGGAGGAATTTTGTCCCATTTATTCTGAATATCTCTGTATCCTTTCAGTTCCTAATGAGCCATTAGACAGTAAAGGCACTAAACAAACGTTCATTGAGCAGACTTGTTATTATATCTGCCATAAATTCTTGCCAGGCTAAAATTCTTGCCATGCTCTCTATGGTACAGAACTTTGAAGCTGCAATGTCTTCAAACAGCCTTATGCTGGGAAAAGTCCCTGGGCCCTGCCTTGTGTTCTCCTTCAGCCCCTTTCTGTGCAGAAGAAAGAGAGTATTCATCAAAATTTGTAATTACACATTTATTTGCATGATTATTTCTTAACGTATATGTCACTCAACTGACTCCACAATAACATGGATGATGATGGTTTTTCTTTCCACTATAGATTCGTATTATTGTTTGATTCTACTTTTCCACAAACTTTTTAAAGTACTTTCATATTCCTAAAACCTAGCATAGAACCTGACATGGGCTAGGTGCTCAATAAATATTGGTTGAATCAATGATCTCTTATTCAGGAATGTATCCTTGTTAAAGCTTTTCATCTATATGACCATGTCAAATCTTCCCCTAGAGTAAAGAAACTAAGTCTGCCCTTGACCAGAAGCAGTATAACCTTGAACTCACTGATGCTTAATACTTCTCAGAAGCTAAGATAAATGAAGTCTTAATAATCCATCCATTCACTTATCCAGTACATATCTGAACTCCTTCTACCATTTGTCAAGCGTTATTTCAGATGCTTGTTTCTGCCCTCATGGTGTTGGCATTCTATGTGGGAAAGGGTGAAGGGAAGATACAATAAACAAATAAATAATATTACAGAAAAAACTAAAGAGGATAAGGGAGCCAGGGGATACTGGGATGCAAGGCATGATTAAGGTTTGCTATTTCATAGAAAGCAGATAAGAAAGGCCTCTATTCTAAGGTTGACATTTGAACAGGTAAAACAGCATGCTAGAGAGAGGAATAGCAGGTGTGAAGGCCCTGTCTGGCATTATGGGCAATCTATTCAATCTCTACCAGTGTTTATCAACTGGGGGTGATAGCACCCTCAAGAAACATTTGGAATATGAGTGGATAGGCATTTTGGGTTTTCACAATGATGTGAAGTGAGAGTGGAGTATAGGGAGGAAATGCTAACTTACAATGCCAGGAGAAGTTCAAACAAAGAATGGAAAGAACTGTACTGTACTGACCAAAATACCCACTAAAACTTTTGCTGAAAATCACAGCATTTTTGTTTTTGCTTTCAAATTGCCCTCATTACAGCACCAAATATAGATAAATAAAAGATTGTATATTTATGATAGAATCATGCAACAGAATTCTATTTTAGGTAAATTTAGTTGATCTTAATTCACTATATACTTTCACTTCCACTATTTTCTCTATTATGCAGGTTCATCACAGTTCATATGTGATACAGACTAGGCTCAGTTCAAGAATTCAGGTGACACTCACTACTGACTCTTGCCTCATACTGTATATGAACACCTTGGACAGGAGTTAACATACATTGGCCATCAAGCAATCAAAGAATCATTCTCCCATTCTAATGTGGTAACATTCCCTATTCCCCATTTTCTCTGACTGACAATCATCTCATGTTTCAAGACCAGCTCAAGAGATATCTTCTACCTGAGGCTTTTTTCCCCATTTTCCCAATTGCTCACTCTTAAGTACTGCCATAGCAATACGTTCCCCTCTCCACAACGCGCCTACCAGACATATCATAAGATTTTTCTTTACTTACCTGTCTCTCATCCCAATCTACAAGCTATTCCGCGGCAACAACTAGACCTCACTCCTCCAACTCGAGACTACTAGTACAGTGCCCACTGCGATCTCCAAGTTAAGCAAAGAGTATGTGAAACTCAGAAAAGTACTTAAGAGAACCTAGGATACTAGAAAACGCCTACATCATTTGGGTTAAGGCAGGATATCGGGCCAGATGGCTGGTAGATAGAAATCTCCACTTCTGGACCTTTTCAAGTATATGATGAGACGTGCCAATTTCGGTGTTTCCGATGCAACACTATCCATAGGCAGGGATAAGGACAACACTTTCTGTGGTCTCTTCCAACCCTAAGATCCCTAAACCCCTCCTAATCGAGGCATCTCACTAGATGCCCAGGTATCCTAGGCGAGGTTCTCACCTTCCCGTTCGTGAGAGGCTCCTGAATGTAGATGTTGCTCATCCTGGTCAGTGCTCAGGACTCTGTTCCTTATTAAGAATAGAACGAACGACCAGTCAGTAAAGCTGTCTTCCGATCAGGACACGCTTCCTTAAGTCGGATAGTCGGGAAAAGCTTCAGTAGGTCAATTATCGGTTAAGACGTTATCCAAACAGCTTTTCCCAAAGCTAGCTTCTCACGGACGCCGCCATGTTGTTCCCGGACCCGAGCACCGCTAACCCTGAGAAGGGGAATTTCAATGTTCTCCGGTGAATTAGAAAAGATTCTAAAGTTCCTGTAACTTAATGTAATTCGTATTACAACATTAAAAAGTAACAATCTGTATATCTTGGTGGTGGTTACTTCACTACACGCGTGTGCAGGTCACACTTACGCCCCAAAGCTGGCAATAATGGTTCGGACCGTGTGTAGTCTCAATATGACTCGCCCGGAAACTGCACCCGCGGCTACTTGGTTCCGCTATCGCTAGGAGCTGGCAGGGCCTTCCCAGTCTGTCGCCAAGGTGCCGCGGCCCGAGTAGGAGGAAGTGGCCGCTTTGGCCGTGCGTTGTTTCTGCAGCCGGCGGGAAGCCAACGCGTTCTCGAAAGCTGAAGGCTCCAGCGACTCCTCTTACCAGCGTCATGGCAGTCGCAGGTGAAGACCAACAGCAGGGACCCTACCTGCGTCTGAGCGAGGAAAGGAGCGGATAGGGCAGGGTTGGTTAGGGTGCAGTGAGGCAGGGAGTAGTGCCCATGCAGATGTAGGTGGAGGCCTTAAAAATAATGGAGTTGATGGGTTTACTTGAAAAAGTTTACATTCCAAAAATAAACTCTGAAGGAAAGAAACCATCGTCCCCTTCCCCCAGCCAGGCCCCAACGGCACGGGTTACAAGGAAAGTGTATTGTGGAAGGAAGGGAGGGGTGAGGGGCAATAGCTGTAGGCCTAAGACGGTGGGCGGCCGAGAAAACTGACTCTGATTTTGATGGGCTTAAAAATGAGATTTGAGGTGGGAACACTTGGCGGACCCAGGTAGCCAGAGGCCCTGTACTGGAATGGAAGTCGTTGGGACGAAACGGGCGTGTGCTTTCTCGCTTTTGTTTGATGTAGCTGCTGTGTCGTTGTAGGCCCGTCGACTTGTCCTTTGGGGCCTCAGTTCCCGTAGCTGTAAACGAAAGAGCTTGGTTGATGGATTTACTTGAAAAAGTTTACATTCCAAAAATAAACTCTGAAGGAAAGAAACCATATTCCCCTCCCCCCAGCCAGGCCCCAACGGCACGGGTTACAAGGAAAGTGTATTGTGGAAGGAAGGGAGGGGTGAGGGGCAATAGCTGTAGGCCTAAGACGGTGGGCGGCCGAGAAAACTGACTCTGATTTTGATGGGCTTAAAAATGAGATTTGAGGTGGGAACACTTGGCGGGCCCAGGTAACCAGAGTCATTGGAAGTCGTTGGGACGAGGCGGGCTAAGGAAGCGTGCTTTCTAGCTCTTGTTTTATGTAGCTGCTGTGTTGTTGTAGGCCTCAGTTCCCATAGTTGTAAACGAAAGAGCTTTGTTAAATTATATTTAAGGTTCCTTCTAGCGCTCAAATTCTGTGTCAAGAGGTTACTGACCTAAAAATGGTAAACCCTGCGGAATAAGCGCTTTAGAGATTTCCTCGTCCACTACTACCAGCTTATTTGGAAGTTCTAGTAGTGGAGGGCATCTCCCTCAATCGGCTTTGCCACGATTTGTTCTGCAGAACACTGATTACAGGAGATATTTTGACAAATATGCACCTTTCCCTCTCTTCAACTTGGAGGTTCACAATGCACTTTAGGATAGAAAAGATTCTGAAAAGTACTAAGGTTCAGAAGCCCTAATTTGTTTAAGCCTACCCTTACCAGTATTGTTTGACCAGGTTCTTTGTATCGTGGTAGCCTATTCTGTCCTTTATTCTATGGGAAGACTATGCTTTTCTAACAACTGCAGTTTGGAGAGGAGCACATCCGGATCTGTAAGAGAAGAAACATACACTCTATTAGGTGCCTACTGTGTTCCAGGCACCTGGTACTAGGCATTGGGAATACAGTGGTGAGCAAGATAGACACGGTTGTTCTTCACACAGAATTTAGAATTTAGCAGTGAAGAGAGAGACATTTACAGAAAGTGGGACAGGTGGTATGGCAAGGAAAATACAAAGCCTGGGGAGCACATAGTAAGAGAACCTAACAGGGTAGGGAGGGGCCAGAAGGACTTTCCAGAGGATGAGACCTAAATTGTGGGAAGGGTGAAGTGGGGGGAGGGGCGACTGCAGTCAGAGGGACTGGATATGTAAAGGAAGAGGAAAATATGAGAAGAAATGAAAGATGTTTGTTATGAATGGAATTCAGAACACAAGTGGGAGAGAAGTGAGAAATTAACTAGAGAGATAATAACAGTAGCTAATATTTAATAAGCAGGGAGCTAGTTTAGAGGCAAAGTCACCAGTTGGGAGTAATTCTCGTGGGGTTCGATGAGGCCTGAGTAAAGTATGGTCTCAGTCTCGTGGGGTTCGATGAGGCCTGAGTAAAGTATGGTCTCAGTAGGAAAGGAGAGAAGCAGGTTGGAGATATACTTTTGGTGGTAGACTCACTAGGAATTGGTGATTGATTCCATGTGGGTGGGTAAAAAAGGAAATGAGGTTTACCTGGGTTTTACTGTTAAGCAGTTGGGTGGGGCTATTTACTGATGTAGGCAACACCTCACAAGGAGCAGGGGTTAGGGAGATGATGATGATTTCAGTATGGACTTGTGCTGAGATTAGTCAGACATAGGAATGGAAATATCTAATAGTAAGTGATATAATTTGTATTTTAGGAAAGAAGTCAGAGACAACAATTTGGATATCATCCACACACATAATAGGAGTTAAGGCCATGGAGTAGATGACTTTGCTCAGGTGGAGTGTATAAAGTGTGAAGGGAAGTTCTGTGACTGAGTGAAGCCTAGGGAATACCAACATCTAAGGGACCACCAGCGAAAGATAAGCTTGCACAGTAGATTGCCTAGGCATCCTGATAGTCCAAATCAGCCCTGGTGATCTTTGCATCACACAGTTGCATCCAAGGTTGACCTGTTGTCACTGTGTATTTCATTACCCAAGGAAGCTTTTTGAGCATCTATGTGGTATGGGCACTCTGGGGCACACAAGGTTATAATCTGTGCCCTCATAAATCTTAAGTCTGATAATGACAATGTGCTGCTTAAGAAAGAGGACAAAAGTGATTTTTTTTAAAAAACCCTTATTGAAATTCCCTTAAACTTAGGCCAGTTTCTTTCAATTCACAATAATGCTTCAAAGTATAATAATCTCAAATTGTGTCATTAAGCTAGATGGCGAGACATAGATGAACTGTTTAAATTCCGTAAAAATTGAGGTAATAGGCATGACAGCACTGTAAAAGTACAATACAAGTGTCATTAGAAAATATAGATACAGAGAATGTTAAGATAATTTCTTGAATGATCGATCCAGACAGTGTATTAAAGGAAAATAGGGCTCCATCAAAACCTTTTGAGGTGATTATCAAGGAAGACAGGTATTATGTTGTGTTCTTTTATTTTAGGTATAATGGATTCAGCTTGGGATTTTGGGGGGTCCTGCTAGTGATTATTACAAGGTATGATTATATAAAGTGACAAAGCTGTTTTCCACAAGCCACACATGGAAGTCTGCCTTCTTTGTTTTTTGGTCATGTGCTTCAGCTGTTTTTCCATAGCCTTGTGTGTTACCTACACTGTTATGTAGATAACACAATGAAATGTTGTAGATTTTTGGAAAAATCTTAGTTGTTATTAGAGAAATGACAAACAGAGGTTTCAGTGAAATTTACTTTCTTTGAAAAACTGCTTTTCCCGTTCACAGTTGTTGAAATTAGCTTTGACATTTGTGGCGGTGATTCACCATTCTCCATGAAGAGTTGACCTGGCACAAGTGGCAATATATGTGACTAATGTGGTTGGCACAAAAATTTGTTTGAGGGAGGTTTTCTGGTTTTATCTTTGAAAAGGTAATTCAATCACTTTTCATATTTTAAAGGTACCAAAAAGTGTATAGTGATATGTTTCTCACCTCTTTCTCCCCCAGACTTAGTTTTCTTTTCTCAAGTAACCAATGTATAGCCTTACAGATATATATATATATATCTCCATTCTTTTATACAAATGGCAACATACAATAAGCACTGCTCTGCACCTGGCTTTTTTTTCCCTCTTTACAAAATATGTTAGAGATCACATATCATTAAATAACGACCATCCTCATTTTTATACCTTATTCAGCCAGTCCCCTATTGATATTTAAATTATTTCTATTCTTTTACTATTACAAACAGTGCTGTATTGTATAAATTTTCTGTTCAGATCCCTCGTGCATTTTTTCCCCTATTGGTTATTGGTGTTTTTAAAAATGATTTGCTGAGTTTTATACAATGGGAATAATGGTCCTTTGTTAGTACTGTGAGGTACAAATATTTTTTTCCCCAGCTTCATGTCTTTTGAGTTTGGCTTTGGTGGTTTTTGCCATTCAGATTTTTTATGTAGTCAGATTTACAAGTTTTTATTTAATGGCTTTTGGAATACAGGTCATTGTTACATATGAAAACTTTGAGGGGAGCGGCTTTATTATTTTGAACAGCCTTAGCAAACTTCAAAAAGGAGTGGAACAGAGAACGCATGGGAGCTTAAGATGGGAAATGGATAACTTAGCTGAGTAAGGGCCTCACAATATAGCCTTCCTCTCAGTTGGATTTCAGGTATCATGTATCGGCCACCATTGTATCAGCCAGGGTTCTTGTTCCAAACAACAACAACTTACTGGTTAATGTAAGCAGAAAAGGAAAAATATCAGAGAGCTCACTGAATCTGAGCAAAGTCTGCATAATAAGGTCAGAAAATAGGAAAGTCCAGAGGAACTCACATCCAAAATCCTGCACAGGCCCAGATCTGGTTAGGGCTGCTGCTGCTGGTGGCATCATTGCTTCTAGAAACTGGATCCTGACAGCAGAATGAATTAACTATTCCCACTTCATTGCATCACTTGTCTCAGATCTATGGTGTCAGTTGCCTCAGATTCAGATTCTCACGTAGAAGCATTTAGTTGGTCAAGCAGTCATGAAAATGAAGCTGAGATCGTAATTTAACTAAAGGCTGGCGAAGAAATAGCTGATACAGAGTTAATTTATTTTCAGTTCTTGTTATATTTCCCTTTCATGTAAGTTTCAACTTTGTTAAAGAAAGTGACCTGACCAGAAAGTTTCATATTTTGTTCATTCTAAAAATGAGATGCTTGAATGATGAGTTTCATCAGTGCCTTTTGTTGTAAATGAGTTCAATTCTAATACCTGCTGAAATTATATTATTTTGGATCTGTCCATTACAATATTTTTTGTCTGTTGTAGGAACAGTAATGGTGCATTTAGCACAGTTTTGTTCAGTATTATCAGCATCTGTGTTTCTGTTTCTATGGAAACAGACCCAACATTGACCTGGATTCTGAGGTTTTTTTCAACATGTAGTTATTTTCATAATGGAAGGGCCTCAGATTATATTATTAATCCAATTTTATTTCCCAGTCAGTTCTGCTAGAATGTGGCCTATGCATATACCATGCAGTAAAAACTGCAGGGCTTATGGGAAAAAACAGGATTAGGGCACAACAATCAAAAACTTCATTTGTGGGCCGGGCCGGTGGCGCACTGCTACAGTGCGCTGCTTGTGAGCGCGGCGGCGCTCCCGCCGAGGGTTCGGATCCCACATACAGACCGGTTCGAAAAAAAAAAAAAAAAAAAAAAAACTTCATTTGTGACACATACAAAAAGATAGGAACCTAATAAAAACAGTGGCACAATTTTACACATGTTAATGGGTTAAAAAGTACCTAAATACTACAATAAATATGGCACTTTACCTTGGAAAAAACCTGGAGTTTGCTGTGTAAGTAGGCTTTAGAAGAGTTACAGCTTTTGAGTTGTTATTAAGTAGTGGTAGGAGGGTGGTGATATGAAATTGATGGGAAGTTATAATCCCAGATGTGGATGAGTGCTGCTCACACACAACACATGCAGTGAACTGAAGTCACTGGAAATGTTTTGAGGTGTATGCCTTTGTGTTCTGTATATTCCTGCAAGGATCGGATCAGCTGGATGCAATTTTCTGCATTCACTCCATGTTTTCCATGGATGAAAAGTCACATTGTGCTCAAATTGTTCGCTAATGTGTCAGTTGCATTAGAACAATATTTGCATTTTTAAAACAAGCATTATAGCAGAACTGATTGTATTTTTCCTATAACAACTCAATAACATGTACTTTAAAGCAAATTAGGATTAGGGGAAAAATAACTAATATTTTAACTTTATAACGTCAAAGAAACGGTTTAAAAAGTTTTAGCACTATCTTATATTTGCATTGTATGTATTTTAATATGTTATTAAGTTGGGGTGATGTCTCCATTTTAAGGGTTTAGGAGTTAGATGCCCTTCATCAAGGAAATGAAATAATACTGTTCTGAGCCTCTCGTTGGTTGATTTAAGTCACCAAGTTAAAATTAGTTTTAACTATCTGTGCACACAATGGAATATTATTCAGCCATAAAAAGGAATAAAATTCTGATACATGCTACAATATAGATGAACCTACAAAACATTCCACAAAGTGTAATAAGCCAGACCCAAAAGGATAAATATTGTATGATTCACCCATATATGAGGTACTTAGAATAGGCAAATTCACAGAGAGAGAAAGTAGGATAGAAATTACCAGGGCCTGAAGGGAAGAGGGAACTTGCTATTTAATGGGTACAGTTACTGTTCAGGATGATGAAAAAGTTTTGGAAATGGGTAGTGGTTATGTTTGTACAAAATTGTGAATGTATTTAATGCCACTGAATTGTACACTTAAAAATGGTTAAGATGGTAAATTTGTTACAAATATTTTATCACAATGAAAAAACGTTTTCATTTATTTCATCTTCAGCATTATCTTCATGTAATACTAATTAAACTGGGATACTGTGAATATTTGTAAACATTTATCAGAACCAGGTGTATGAGTGTTTTGTTTCCTCTTGTCAAAATTCGAGTGTTGAATTTAGATGTTCCTTATAATGCCTAACAATTAAAGTAAATTTCTGAAATTTCATTAATTCCTTTAAGAAGACTGGAAATTTTTTTCTCCCAGTGGAAAGCATAAAAACATTTAACATAAATATTCGTATATATATATATCTAGTAAATTAATTATTTTACATTTGAGGGAAGTCCAAAGTACCCTGAAATTTCTTCCTCAGTGTCGTAGAATTCCTAGAATGTTTAAGCTCTTCATTGTAATGTTACATTTCTTTCGAATTAGAAAAAAATAAGTTCTTGAAGTATTTGTCAACTAATCTGAGTAAATTGGCCTTTCTGTTAGTTTCTAAGAGTCATAATAATTGAGTAGTGTCAGGGATGGACTTTGGGTTTTGGGGTTTGTTTTTTTTTAGCTTTTTTTGTGTGATAAAGTTTTTATGTTTTTACTTATTTATATATTTCCTAAAATATTTTCTAATTGTATTTCAGGTTGCAACAAGGACAGTGTTAGAGCAGGCTGTAAAAAATGTGGTTACCGTAAGTACACTAAAAGATAATGTTTTGTGCATTGCTCTTAACTGGAATCATTGCCTCTTTGGGTAATATTACTTAGCATCCTGATTTCAGGGGCCCTGTGCATAATCTTTTTGTCCTAAGCTAAGATTTGCATTTGATTCAGAAATTCTTGTTGGCACTAAATGTTCACTTTCCTTCCCTGCTGTAGACCCAGTGACAAGTAGCTGTGTATCTGGTGTCTAGCAAAGATGTCATGAAGTACAAGTGGTTAATGGTAGTTTTAGAAGTTGGAGAAAATATATTTTTTTAAGTACATACATACTTATTCTTTTATTCCTTTTCCTTCTAGATACTAAGTGAAGAGGTGAAGGCAATGCAAACTGAAAATTTTTTCATGTTTATTGAATTTACTTATCCCTTGTTGTAAGGATATAAAAAGGTCTCAAATTTTTCTGCTTATGGGCAACAACTTGATATAAACAATTATTAATCTCCATTATGATTAATATAATGGAATAGAAAGGTAAACTTGAACATGTATAATTATATACTATAAAATTACTATTTTATACTGTAAATAAATATCATTTCTCTAGTTAAACGTAACAATTCCTAAAGCTTTACTAACAGCTACAATAGCAGCATTTACTGTTTTCTAAATTGTTTGGAGACCATGCAAATTAGCCTGGATTGTTAATAACACTCCAGCTCATTGAAGAGTTTTTTAACAAAATAAAGATGATTTAACAAAAAGATCTC
Source organism: Galeopterus variegatus (assembly GCF_000696425.1). NCBI lineage: Eukaryota > Metazoa > Chordata > Mammalia > Dermoptera > Cynocephalidae > Galeopterus > Galeopterus variegatus. Next base: position 303,318 of record NW_007727772.1, read on the forward strand.
CATGCAAGAACACGTGATAAGAGAGCACTTAAGGCATAAATCTCCATCAGGACATGATAAAAGTATGCGAGAGAACAAGTCACACACTTCCAAGCAAAGACTAAAACTTTGTTCAAGGAAAGCCTGCTCGTGTAGCAAAATTCAGTGCATAAGTATACATATCCCTCAGATAAATGAAAACTGAAGAATGTACTTGGCATGAAAGAAATGAGTGCAATGAAATCTTTTCTGTCTTTAAATTTGTTTGTATTTACTTCTGCTTTCTTTCAACCATTGCTCATTTCTTTATTAAAGAATTAAGAATCTATTATATATAGAAATACTGTGTTTTCAAATAAAGTACAAAAAAAAAAAGAAATACTGTGTTTTCAAAATCTGGAATGGATTTCCCAATCTGCCTACTAATATCAGTTTATCTACTTGGACTTCTTTTAACCTAAGACTTCTGGAAAAAAATTAAACTCATTTTCCAGAAAAATAATATTTGTTGATTTAGTCTCCTCATTGCTATTGTTTTAGATGACAGTGGAAACATCTGTAAATAATCAGAATTTTTTAGAGAAGACAAGTCAGCAAATAGTTTTGACAATCCTTCCAAGTTTAATTCTTTCTGCTTTATTATTCAAGTCTTTAATTTTAGTGTTTAAATCATCAAACAGTTTATAATTTGTCTCCTGTAGAAAAATTTGGTAACATTTCCCTTATGTGTTAAATTTACATCTCTATAGCAGTTTGAGATGAAGGTCTTCTCAGTTTACACATCCTTTTGGTAGAAACTACATTTAAAAAATTAGCTTACCTTTTATTTGGGGGGCCAGAATCTTTGTATTGCTTGTGTAGAGGTAGAGAAAGATCAACAAGACCATTTGAAATGTTTTCAGTGCTTAAAAATATGGGTATTCTTCAGTTATTTACAGGAGTATTGTCTCTGATGTAAAAAATAGTGGTTTAGATTGTACAATTTTAATAATTTTAATACTTGATTAAAAAATATTTGTCACTACGTTTCAATAGTGGATATATTGTTTTTAAAAATTTCAAGTTAAGGGTGAATGTGTTGATAAATAACATGGACTTCTCTTTTGTGGCAGAATCTCCTCAGCAAAATTAATTTAAAAGAAATTTATAGAAAAAGCGTTATTTCTATAATGAGATTTTATTAGAATTTTTTTTGAAGTTGGCAACTTCTGAATACTTAAAACCTCCAAGGACATTAAGCCTTTGTGCAAGGAATAAATGTCTCAAATAATTAAGATAGTTCTCAGAAAATATAATTAAAAGAAGCTCAGTACAGTAGATTTGGTGTGTGGGGGCATTTGATCGCAGCAGGGAATAAAAACAGATACCTAAATACTTTTAACATTTTATTTAACTTCAATGTAGAGTCATTACCTTTTCTTTGCCTATGGGTACGCTTATTGGTGTTATACAGTCTTTTGTGTGCAAAACACATCTGAAATGCATTTTCTGTTTTATAGTTTGTTTCTTCAAAGGTGGGCAAGAAGTTAAGATACTTTTAAAGAAATCTAAGTGCAGAATTCTTCTGTCATTAATTTTCAACTAGGGGTGGGGCAAGAAGTTAAGATACTTTTAAAGAAATCTAAGTGCAGAATTCTGTTGTTAATTCTCAACTAGGGGTGATACTGTCTCCCTAGAAATCTGCTTTCTTCTAAGATTTTATCATTTTAGCTCTTATATTTTATGGTATTTGATCCACTTTGAGTTGTTTTATGTATGGTATGAAGTGAGTGGTCCCACTTCATTCTTTTGCACGTGGAAATTCACTTGTCCCTGTACCATCTGTTGAAGATACTGTTCTTTCCCCACTGAATGGACTTAAACCCTTATCAGAACTCAACTGGTCATGTATCTATGGGTTTATTTCTAGACTTTTGGATTCTATTCCATTGGTCTATATGTCTATTCTTATGCCAGTACCAACCGTTTTGATTACTATAGCTTTGTGGTAAGTTTTGAAATTAGGAAGTATGAGTCTTCTATCTCTCTTCTTTTTCTTTTTTCCTAGATTGTTTGACTATTCGGGGCTTCTTACATTTCCATATGAATTTGAGGGTTGGCTTTTCCATTTCTGAAAAAAAACACATCACTTTTTGTAATTAGCTACTGAAATGTTATTACTTCAAATGTCTCTACATATTCATGGTCAAAACTTTAAGTTTCTGGGCCGACCCCATGGCTCACTCGGGAGAGTGTGGCGCTGGGAGTGCAGCGGCACTCCCGCCGCGGGTTCGGATCCTATATAGGGATGGCTGGTGCGCTCACTGGCTGAGTGCGGTGCGGCCGACACCAAGCCAAGGGTTGCGATCCCCTTACTGGTCACAAAAAAAAAAAAAAGAAAAACTTTAAGTTTCTAAGAATTCTCTGCTCATTGTCTGCTTAGAGTTTGTTTAGGAAAGAAGCCACAAGAACTGTAATTTTGTGCATAATTATTTCCTATGCTTCATTCACTTATTCCCCTATAGAAGAAAAAAAAAAGTTTTATAGCCTCACAAGTAATCTGTCTTATTTTACAGTCACTTTCATTGAAGTAAAGATAAAATGGGTATGAGACAGAGCCTGCTACCAAGTGTAATTATTATTTAGGCATTTTATTTATTTGAAATATTTATTTCAGTGTGAGGTGTTTGGGTGCAAAGCTAGCTTGAATAAAGTAAAAATTGTATCATAAGGAGTTCCGATCAAAATGGCAAGCTTAACTTTCTAAAGTCCTCCCTTCTGCTTCAAACACATAAAGATACTGGAAGAAAATAGAGTGAAAACAACAAAAAACCCAGCTCAAAAGAATGAAAAGGAAGTCTCCAGGTGCTGGAAATGAAAAAGAGCTCAAAGCCAGAGCAGAGAATGATAACCGAAAACTTGGTCTGCAGGCCTACTGGGCAGACCTTTCAGAGCTGTGGAATGAAGCCCGAGAGATGACAGCATGGCTAGAGTGGAGCCCCTCGCATAAAGCCAGAATCCTCAAAAAGGCTGTGAAGCAGTGATTAGAAAAATTCCACTCACTGTGTAGGAAAAGTGTACAAACACATACAGTGTGTTTGAGTTCCTATCAAATAATAATTAGAAGAGAAGTAATAATCAGGAATTGAGAACTCAAGCTTACACCTTGTAAGTACGTTTAAGCATGAAGAATGAATTTGTACTGCGTCCAGTGAGGCAGGAACTATTTTTCCTGTGCTGAGAAAATGACATAAAAATTTGGTCTGAACTGAGGCCACCAGAGGTGAGAAAGGCAGAGGGGAAAGGAGGGGTTAGCAAGAAATTGGTAAAGGGCCACAAAAAATTACATTGTACAATGTTAAATACACTAACTATCCTGATTTCAGCATCATATATTGCACACAGGTAATGATATTCAATGCTGTACTCCACAGATATGTACAATCAATTATGTTTCAGTATAATAAAAGTTTTAAAAAAAGGTCTGATATCAAATTAGATAAAGAAACTAAGTCTAGCTGCATGTTATTAATGAAACTACATACAAAACTAGAATACACACAGAAAACTAAAAACTACACAGAAATTTTCAAAACGTAGGGATGGAAAAGAGAGGAAACAGATGTTAGGTTGAATATTATTGATATTCAGCTGTTTTACCCACAAAAGTGGCAATTTCGTATGATTCAATCAGTAATAACCAAAAGAGTGCTAGTAGAACAGTTTTAATTTCAGATGTTTGAGGCAAAAGCAGTACTGAGGATAAGGAGAGATTCGAGAACAGTGAACCAAAAAGATAAAATAATAATGTGCATACTAATGAAATCTCAAAATATATACAGCAAAACTGTATTACAAGGAGAAATAGACAAAATAATAATAGTACAATTTTAAAGTACTTCTGTCAGAAATTATTAGCCCCCCCCCCAAAAAAAAAGGATGGAAAAGATTTGAACAAAATAGATACAGAACCTTTTCAACAAATACATAGCAAATCTTTCCTATATTTACTACATCCTAGATCATAAATGTCATCAAATACCAAAGAACTGATATCATACCCCATTCTGTGATAGCAGTGTAATAAATTTAGAAATCAACAATAAAAGCAAAGTCTGAAAACTCCATATGTTTGGAAACTAAGAAAGGCTCTTCGAATGATTCTTCTGGAAGGAAATCGTAATGGAAGAAACTTTTTTCCAGCAATATGGCAGACTAGACCCTCCTATAAACAGCTAAGAAACTTGTATAAAATATGCAATAATACGTTAGTATGCTAGGAAAACAATGAAGAATTAAAGAATACTCAAAGGCAAACAATGAATAGAAAGCACAAGATCTAAGAGGTAAGCTTTGAGGGTAGTTGATGAACCCTGGATTATCGAACTTTCACTTTCATGGCTGGCAGGATGCAGGAGATAAAAGCAAGGCCCAGGCCCCCGTGCCCAAGCAAGACTGGAACTCTAGTAGGATATGTTCTCTGATATAAACCTAGGACTCCTAGCGAACTTCACCCTCAAAATAAGAGAAAACTAGAAATAAGCCCTAGCAGAGTTGTGGTAAATCATTTGTGTTTCACAAAATTCAGTTATTTGGTCACTGTCAGCATTGGTTTTTTTGAACACTGAATGTAGTAATGCTTTGTGTAACTTTTGTTTAAATTTTTGTGTGTTAGGTTATATTTATTTATGAATGTATGTATGAGTTCTATTATTTTTTACTGTTGGTCAGTCATGATCAAGAAAATTTGAATGCTGCTTCCCTAGAGAAAACCTGGTATGTGTGCATATAAAGAGACATGTACAGCTACTCATTTCATCATTGTTTATGATAGCAAAACACTAGAAGCAATCTAAGTTTCTAGCAGTAGTAGGATAAATAAATTATGATTTCCATACAGTGGAACATTAATTGTTAGATAAAATGAGAAAATTATATCTACTTATGTTAACATAGATAAGACACAAAACATAGAGTGGCAGAAACAGGTTACAGAATGGTAGGCAGATATAATTACGTTTATTTTTAAAAAAATACAATATGTTGCTTGGGAAAGATAGACACCTACTTCAGTATAGTTATTTCTGAGGATGGAAAGAATGTAATAGAATTGAGGTAGAATGCCAGAAGGTGATACAAGCTTTCAAACTGTGTGTGTACTCATGTGTAAGCATTTCCCTTAAAAGGATTGAAAGTGAGTATGATGAAATGATAACATGTGGTGATAGATATTCAGCTATTGGTTGTATTATTTCTTGTACTTTTCTGTTGTTTGTAATATTCGAATTTTTAAAACATTGTATTATACAGTTTGTTGGTAACTTTATAGTTTTCATATAGGGGAGGTCTTTAGGGGAATGATGTCAGAATTAAATTTTTAAGTGTCCTTTAGAAAAGCATATTTATTTACATTAATGCTTGTCTATTATTATGGCAACTTTAAGTGGAAGAAAGCTGTGTAATTGCATGAGTACAGTAGTCAAGCTGAGAAGGAGAAGTTATGGGAACAGAATACAGTGTAAAATCCCAAGTATGAGGGTATATTTTTTACTCAGTTTAGTTAGTTAAAAATATTACTGTACTTTTAGAAAGAAAATACAATAATTTAATACTCAGAAGTCCAATAAAGAGTGGCCCCAAAAAGTGCTTTTGAATTAGAAATTCTGATGAAGAAAAGGTTCTCTCTGAGCATTGCGTTCAGGGGAAAATTTGAGGGAAATAACCAAACTGCCACCAACTGAATAAAAGTTAAAGCTTTTTACATTATATAATTAAAATTATAACTTGTTGCTTACCATGAAGCAGTGAAACAAAAAATTCATGATGTATCTATACATTAAATTTTTAGGTGTACTTAATGTATTTTTAATATGTTAAATTTCTGTAGTTTTATTATTTGCATTTTTCTGTTTGTTTTACTTAGCTGGTCACCTGACTTTTGAATGCCGTAATTTTCTCCGAGTAGATCCCAAAAGGGACATAGTTTTGGATGTCAGCAGTACAAGTAGTGAAGATACTGATGAAGAGAATGAAGAACTGAATAAATTGCAAGCATTACAGGAAAAAAGTAAGCAGTACTTTATTTTTTTCCATTCTTTAAAAATGTTTCTGAATGTTATGCTGTATTATGTTATTCTTGTCATTTTACTTATCATTAAGACATCTTTTATATTTTATGTAAGAGCTACTGAATATGTAAGGAAATAGGCTTTTTAACATTGTAAGTAGTTTGCCTAGAGTCAAGCAGCTGGTCCGTGATAGAGCCAGGAGACAAGTCTGTTTCTGACTTATTTTTTTTATTGTTTTTTTCCCCATCATACTTGGCTGTGAACCTCAGCTTCCTTTATGGGATAACACAAAGGATTGGATTGTCAAATCATACTCACACAGATCAAAGACATTGCCAGTATCAAGCTTTACTAATAATTTCAAGTAATATATACAACTGATTGTGAGGCACAGGCAGAGCAGCCTATGGGGGAAAGGTGAAATATGCCCGGGACTGGAGCAGACTTCATTCTGGGGTTGCCTGTTCTGTGTGTTTAGTTTGGCTCTGTGCATGGGTCTCTGAGAGAAATGGGCTTGCTGTCTTTGTGAGGCATGGAACTCTGCCTCGGACTAAATGATGCTTACAGTATGACTCTTTTCTCCTCCTATGCTGGGTAGTACTTGAGGCACTGTATTGGTAGTCCCCGAACAACAGAGTTCAACAACAGCAGAACAACAGAGTTCAGGGACTGCAAATACAGCTCCCTAGGTATTTTCTTTCTACTTCAGAACCCACTCTTGTCAAGGTTAACGTAAGTTTTTATATTAGTCACACAAAAGAAAGTCAATTTGGTCATGAAACATATCCATTTTATGTCCAGATAGTTACATTTTCCAGAGAGCTATGCCCCATTAAATCCATAGATTCCAGGTTTGTTTACAGTAAACAGTCTTAACCCAGTTACATCGGCTTTAAGCATTCTGTAAATAAAGATTCTTTAGCTAGCAGATATCATTTATTTATTTCCAGGAGGTTTGTCATTAGTATGTTTTCAAAGAGATTTGACCAAGTCACTCTCTCTTTCTTTCTTGGGGTCATCTTGCTTTCCTCCACTAGAGAGAGTGGATTGCAGACTTACTCTTTAAACATTTCTTTCCCATCTTGTGTATAAAATGGCTCATCCTTGCAATGCGGTTTTTAGGGATTAAATGTAACACTGTAAGTGAAAATACTTTGTAAACTACGAAATGCTATATGGTAGATATTTCATAGAAGCAAAATGCAACTTATTTGAATATGGTCTTAGGCATGGGATGAGTTACAAAAGTTAAGCTCATTTTAATTCAGATTATCAGGGGACATTGAACAATAAACATTTTTTAAAAATTTTAAGCTTTCTGTATTATACTCAATTAAAGGAAGTCAAGAAGTTAAATGCAAGGTGCTAGGGCAAGTTGAGAGAAGAGGGAGAGAATCCCAAAGATAGCAAACGAGTCATATTACATATATACAGCTTTAGGATAAAGAGAGTTGATTGAATACATGCACTTATTTTTGCTCCCTACTGAAACAGCACTAAAAAGACAGTAGAAAAAAATTTTTTTAAGGCATAAACTGACAAGGACAAAGAAAAAGGGATAGGTGAGAATAGCAACAAAATTTTTTTTTCTTTTTTCTTTTTTTTTTTTTTTTGGTGGCAGGCCTGTACAGGAATCTGAACCCATGACCTTGGAGTTATAAGGCTGCACTCTAACCAACTGTGCTAACCAGCCAGTCCAACAAAATTTTGGAAACTGAAAAGTGGGATAGTAATAACTGACTGCACGCTCGAAAAAGCTCAATCCTTTAGCAGTTGTGAAACAAGGACCAGGATTTCCTACTTTACCATCTTGCTAATGTCACTCCCTCTATGTTTTTCAATGTTGATTTAGTACCCTTTATTTTTAAACAAGCAAACAAAAGTACTCTAAATGACAAATATAATCAATTATTGATACAAATTAGAAAATGTGAGGACAAGACTTGATATGAATAGGAACAAACATTACTGTCTAATCACACTGTAACAATCTGGGACCTGTCTAGCCCTAGAAAGTTATGTCACCAGTGCTATGTACAGGAATAGGTTGAGCAATCAATTCATAGCAAGGATAAGTTCTTGTTGACTTACTGCATGTGTGTGTGGTAGCATGCTTGCCGTCTGGTATCACTACAGTGCTTCAAGAAGATTAAGATTTTATATTGTATTTTGTACTTCCTGAAGCAACTTACCTTTGTAATTCTAAGTGGTTGCTTGAAAGGTGCAAACCAGCAAAACTTTGAAGAAGAAATGAAGAGTAGCCCTGCATTTATTAAACTTAAATGTTTAGTTTAAAAATTTTAAACAAAACTCCATACCCATAGGGCTTCTCTCATTAATTACATGAAACATTTCTTTTTTTTTTTTTTTTTTCCTTTTTGTCTTTTTTCGTGTCCGGCAACGGATCACAACCCTCAGTGTCGCGCCCATACCGGACCGGGACCGGCAACGGGATCGCAACCCTCAGTGTTGCACCTGCACCTCGCTCAGCCAATGAGCAAGAACTGGTCTGTATGTGGGATCTGAATCCTCGGCGGGAGCGCCGCCGCACTCCCAAGCGGCGCACTGTAGCAGTGCGCCACCGGGCCGGCCCCAACGTGAAACATTTCAAAAAGAAATGATACCATTTCTACACAAAATCTTTTTAAAAATTGAAAAGAATACTTTCCAACTCAGATAACATTAATTATCCTGATAAAACCAGGTAAAGATACTATAAGAAAAATAGAGACTCACATATAGACACAGAAATTCTTAAGAAAATTTTGACAAATTCAGCTCAACAATATGTAAAAAGGATAATGTGTCATGACCAAGTGGGGTTTATCCCAGAAAGAAAACATTTCTTTCTCATTCAAAAGTCAATCAGTATAATTCACTGTATTTAAGAGACTAAAAAAGAAATCCTATATGATCATCACAATATTTTTAAAAAAATTATTTGAGGGGCCGGCCTGGTGGCGCACTCAGTCGAGTGCGGCACTTGGGAGTGCGGCGGCGCTCCCACTGAGGGTTCGGATCCCATACAGAGACCGGTCCGCTCACTGGTTGAGCGCGGTGCGGGCGTGACACCGAGGATTGCGATCCCGTTGCCGGTCGCGGTACAGGCGCGACACTGAGGGTTGCGATCCCGTTACCGGTCACGAAAAAAGAGACAAAAAGAAAAAAAAAATTATTTGAGGAAGTCAGTCATGTATTTCTAATAAAAATTCCCAGTGAACTAGAAATAGAAGAGAACATCATCAATTCAATGAAAGACATCTATAAAACCAAAAAGTTACAGTGTACTTAATGGTAAAAGACTGAATGTTTTCCATAACATAAGGAACAAGATAAAGATGTCTACTCCTACTACTTCTATTAATCATTCTACTGGCGTTTCTATCCAGTGCAATAAGGCAAGAAAAAGAAATAAAAAGCATTCTGATTGAAAAGTAAAGAGTCTAAACTGTCTTTATTTGTAGATGAAGTGATCATCTATGTAAAAATCCTATGGAATCTATTGAAGTTTCTAGAACTAATAAATGAGTTTAGCAATGTTGCAAGATCCAAACAAGATCAGTGGGCAGAAATCAACTGTATTTCTATATGCTGGTAATGAACAATCAGAAGTTTTGAAAGTATTTCTTGCAATAACATCAAAAAATATAAAGTACTAAGAATAAATCTGACAAAAGATATTCAAGACAGAAATGTACAAAACATTGTTGAGGAAAATTTTCAAAATGAATAAATGGAAAGATATACCATACTCATTCAGTGGAAGCCTCAGTCTTTTTAAGATGTCAGTTCTCCCCAAACTGATCTATACATTCAAAGCAGTCACAATCAAAATCCCATCAGGCTATTCTAGAAATTGACAAGCCAATTCTAAAGTTATTGCAGAAATGTAACAAACCTAGAATATTCCAAATATTTTCAAAAAGAACAACAAAATTGCAGGGCTAATATAAACTATTTCATGATTTATTGTAAAGCTACAAGTAATCAAGAAAGCTACAAGGCCAATATAGGGATTGAACCCTGGACCTTGGTTTTATCAGCACCATACTCTCACCAACTCAGCTAACCAGCTGACAGTGTGGTATTCATGTAAAAATATATCAGTGGAACAGAGTAGTCCTATACATATTACATGTATGATCAACTGATTTTTTAAATGACTGTTGAAGCACTGTCTGTAATTGTAAAAGTTTAGAAACAAATTACATGTAAATTATGGTGTATACTTCTAAATTAATATTACACAGCCATTTACAAACGAAGAATGATCTCTGTATACTGATAGCCAATAATCTTCAAGATACAGATCTCAAGTAGAAAAGTACATAATAGTATGTACAACAACTCATTTGCATATGAGTTGTTGTACATATGTGTGTACACCTGTATAGGCATAGAATATTTCCAGCAGGATATAAAAGAAACAAAACAGGCTGCCTCTGGGAAGAATAGAGGGATTAGTATCTGGGCAAAATGAAAACTTACTTTCTTTACATGTATAATTTCTAATACAGGGTTTCTTTCTTTTTTTTTTTTCCTTTTTATCTTTTTTACTGACCGGTAACGGGATCGCAACCCTCGGTGTCGCGCCCGTACTGGGGACCGGCAATGGGATCGCAGCCCTCGGTGTTGCACCCGCACCGCGCTCAGCCAGTGAGCGGGAACCGGTCTCCACATGGGATCTGAAGCCTCGGCGGGAGCGCCGCCGCGCTCCCAAGCGGCGCACTCTCCAGTGCGCCACCGGGCCGGCCCTCAACTGATTTTTTTAATTAAACTTTTTATTTTGAGATAATTGTTGATTCACATGCAGCTATTGGAAGTAATATGGTGATTCCTTGTGAACTTACCCAGTTTGCTCAATGGTTACATCTTCCAAAACTATAATACACGTAAGACAAACAGGATATTGATTTTGATGCAGTGATAATACAGAACACTTCCATCACCACAGGGATCACTCATTTTGTCCTTTTTTACCTACGTCCACTTCCCTCTTGTCCTGACTACCTTCTTAACCAAAAATTTGCTCAATATTTCTATAATATTGTAATTTCAATAATGTTTATAAATGGAGTCATACAGTATGTAACCTTTTCATATTGGCTTTTTTAACTAACCATACATCCCTGGAGATTCACTTAGGTTGTGGCATATGTCGATAGTTTGTTACTTTTTGTTGCTGGATAATACTCTATGGCATAGATATACCACAGTTTAAGTGTTTACCTGTTAAAGGACGTCTTGGTTTTCATTTTTCACTATTAATAAAACTGGGTGAAGATAAGTCTTCATTTCCATGGGATGAATACCCATAGTACAATTGGCTGGATTATACGGTAGTTCCACATTTCAGAACCACCAAAAGCTGGATTACTATGGGGACGTGAGGCAGGGAGCCAGGGACTGGACCCCCCCCTCCCACAACCAGGCACACTGCACCAGTGCCTCGGGGCCTCCCTGGGGACCTGACGCATAGAGAGGGGGACTGGACTCCCCTCCCACAACCAGGCACACCATGTCTGTGCCTCAGGGCCTTCCTGGGGACCCGAGGCATGGAGAAGGGGACCAGACCCCCTCCTACAACCAGGCACAATGTGCCAGCAGCCTGGGGCCTGCCCAGTTACCTGAGGCATGGAGCTAGGGTCTGGTCACTCCCCACAAGCAGGCACACCACCAGCACAAAGGAGCATGCCAAAAACATCACCTCCGTGTGGGTGGCCCACCACAGCCACCACAGTAACCATGGCTGCCGTGAAAACGGCTAGACACCACAGCCACCACGCAGATGGTCTGCCAGCCACTGGAGTGCATTGACACAAGGAGAGCCACCAGCAGAGATAAAGAAAAGAAGAGGACGTCTCTCTCTACAAAGCCCATTTCAGAGTGACAGAAGAGGCATCTGCTCTTTGATAATACTGGGGGACCTGAACACACCTCTCAGCATTGGACAGATCATCTAGGCAACGAATCGACAGAGTAACTATTATTCTTTCAGAAGGAGAGAAGAAATCTAAGGTAATTAGAGGGGGGAGTGGAGAGAGAGAAGGGAATGGGGAGAGACTGGACAAAGGGCATAAAGAATAATTACGATTTGTAACAATATATATGCTAGTGATATTGATTTGATCAACATTATCTCAATGTTGGACCCCAAAAATATGTATAATCAAGTTTGAGTCAATAAAAATTAAAACAACACAAAAGTGCTATAAACAGGATTTGGGTGAAAATAAGTCATCATTTCCATGGGATGAATACCCAAGAGTATAATTGGCTGGATTATATTGTAGTTCCATGTTTTGTTTCTTGATAAACTGCCAAACTGTTTCTAGAGTGGCTGTATCATTTTACATCCCCACCAGAAATGTATGAATGACCCTCATTTGGTGTTCAGCATTCTGATAGGCATGTAGTTATATCTCATTGTGGTTTTAATTTAGATTTCCCTAATGGCTAATGATCTTAGACATCTTTTCATCACTATGATTGTTGAATTATTTTCATATATTTATACAAGAGTACTCTTAAAAGTTCATGGAAAAAGAATTAAAAGAATGCAAATCTTTCCATGAACTTTTTAACGTACCCTTGTATACATATGCACATATATACATATGAAGGTTTGTGTGTATATATATGTGTCTTTGTATGTATTATGGTATTTCAAATAGTTCATGGAAAAATGGGAATAAAAGATCATGAGGTATTCTTAACATTGCCAAGATGTTGGAATAGATGGTCTGTGATGTTGCCATCCCCCACAACAGATCAACTTACAGCTATTCAAACACAAAAACTGGCATCTGGAAATCACTGGAACTTGGGGGCAAAGTAGTAGAGACACATGGAGTTCATGAAGTTGTGGAAGGCTGCAGTGACCAGGAGGAGAGATACACTGATCTGCCCAAGCCCTAGCTGCTCCCCAGCCAGCATGGCACAGAGCACAAAACAGCTGCCAGCACACAGAAGCAGCTAACTTACAATGGCAAAGCCATAGCATCACCCTTTGCATGAAGCTACTTAGAGTCTGGAGGGGAAAAGGATGCTCTGACTGCTGGCAAAAAGAAAAAAGATACCATTCTGAGTGCACCATTTCATCCCCCAAAGCAGCAAGATTACTCTCAAGCTTTCCCTGGGCCCACGTAGGAGGGAGAGGTTGCAGCTGATGAGGGGAAGAAATCACCCAGAGGTTGGGGAGTCTTCACAGGAGAGGGGTCTGCCCCAGGGGAAACGTTTGGAGTGGCAAGGAAGAGGGCTGATCCACCAGGGGAAAATCAGGGCACAGCACTGACAGCTGTTCTTCCTTACATTTGGCACAGGAACCAAACAGTTGAGACCAGTCAGTAAAATAGAATTGCAGGGAGCACAGCTTGCAGAAAAGACTCAGTCCTGGGCCAGATTTCCAACACTGCCCAGCTGAGTTAGTGGAGACCCCACATACCCAAAAGTGACTAAAAGGACAACAATTAAAATCCAGTATTTATTATCTTCTTAGACTGAGAAACAACAGCAAAGCAGCAATTTAGCTCAGGCACAGAGCTCAAGTTCCAGTCCCCACAGGATGTTTCCTATAATTCAAGAACTAACCACAGAACAGCAAATTAGTTCCAGTGCAGTATTTAAGTGGTGGTGGTTGCTATTAATTCACTGCAGAACAGTTAAAACCACAGGCCAGAGACAGAATTCTGAGATTGAGCAGGAAAGGTCTAACACCACCAAAGAACACCTATAAAACCTTGAAGAGGTAGCCATCTCCTCAAATGTGCAGGCATCAATGTAAAGAAACAGACTGAGAATAAACAAAGAAATATGACACCACCAAAGGTAACAGCACCAGCAGTGAACCCAGAAGAACAGTGGACTTATGAAATGTCTGACAGAATTCAGATTAATTCTAAAGATGTTCAGGGAGTCACAGGAAATACAGATAGGAAATTAAACGATATTTGGAAAACAATTCAGGGGCAGTATATTAGTCCATTTTGTGTTGCTATAACAGAATACCTGAGACTGGGTAATTTATAAAGAACAGGTTTATTTGGCTTACGATTCAGGGACCACTGCATCTGGTGCGGGCCTCATAAGGCACATCATAATCAGATTATCAAAAAATAAAGGCAGAATACTGAAAGCAGCAAGAGAAAAGAAACATAACTTTCAACAGAGCCCCAATATGACTTTCAGCAGATTTCCTAGTAGAAACCATGCAGGAGAGAGACTGGGATGATATATTCAAAGTGCTAATGGAAAAAGATTGTCAACCAAGAATTCTGTATCCAGCAAAACTAACCTTTGAATATAAAGGAGAAATAAAGTCTGTCCTAGACAAGTAAAGGTTAAGGGATTTCATTAGTACTAGACCTGCTTTACAAGAAATGCTAAAGAGAGTTCTTCAGTCTGAAAGAAGATGATGTTAAAGTGAAACAAGAAAACACTCGAAGGTACAAAACTTACTAGTAAAGTAAATATGTAGACAATTTCAAAATTCTCAGATGTTGTAAGTGGTTAATAAACCACTTATATCCTTAGTATGAAGACTAAAAGATAAATGTAATGAGATAATAAATACAACAAGCATATAAGAGGCAATATTAAAAGATATAACTTGAAACAACAAAATATCAAAAAGTTGGGAATGATGTTAAAGCATAAAGTTGGCTTTGGGTTTTTTTTTCCTTTGTCTTTTACCAAAGGTAAATTGTTGTTAGTTTAAAGTAATCTATTGTAACTATAGCATGTTTTTTTGTAAGTCTTATGGTAACCATTACACAAAAGCTTATAATAGACATACCAAAAATAAATAGCAAGAAATCAAAACATACTACTAAAGAAAGTCACTTAATCACAAAGGAAAACAGTAAAACCAGAAAAAAGGATCAACAAAACAATGAGGAAAATGTTTAAAAAAATGGCAGTAAAAAGTCCCTCTATATCAATAATAACTCTTCAGCTTTACAACCCGAGGGTCAGGGCCGGCCCGGTGGCGCACTGCTACAGTGCGCCGCTTGGGAGCGCAGAGGCGCTCCCGCCGAGGGTTCGGATCCCACGTATGGACCGGTTCCCGCTCACTGGCTGAGCGAGGGGCGGGCGCAGCACCGAGGGTTGCGATCCCGTTGCTGGTCCCGGTCCGGTATGGGCGCGAAACTGAGGGTTGCGGTCCGTTGCCAGACACGAAAAAAGACAAAAGACAAAAAAAAAAAAAAACCCGAGGGTCACAGGTTTGGATCCCAGAACAGCCAGCCACAAACAAACAAACAAACAAAAAACAAAACCTAAATTTGAATAAATTCCCTAATTAAAAGACAGAGTGGCCAAACGGATTATAAAATAAAATCCAACAATATGCTCCTTATGATAAACTCGCTTCACCTATAGAGACATACATCGACAGAAAGTGAAGGGATGGAAAAGATATTTCATGCAAATGGAAACCAAAAAAGAGCAGGAGTGGCTATACTTATATCAGAAAAAATATACTTCAAGCCAAGGAATATAAACAAACAAACAAAACATACTTATATAATGATAAAGTGATTAAGAAGTGGATATAACGATCATAAATATATATGCAACCAACAACAGAGCACCCAGATATATAAAGTGATTTTCCTGTTAGACCTAATGGTAGAGATAGACTTCAGCACAATAATAGTTGGGGACTTTGATACCCCACTTTCAGCAAAGAACAGGTCTGCCAGACAGAAAATTAATGAAGAAACATCAGAGTTAATCTCCACTCTAGAGTAATTGGACCTCTTGGGCATTTACAGAACATTTCATACAACAGCTGCAGAATACATATTCTAATCAACAGCACATGGAACATTATCGAGAATAGACCATATATTAGGTCAGAAAACAAGATTTAACAAATTTTAAAAAAATCCAAATCATGTTAACTATCATGTCCAACCACAATGGAATAGAACTAGAAATAAATAACAGAAAGGATGTTGGAAACTGTGCAAGTATATGGAAATTAAATGTGCTCCTAAACGAAGGGGCAAAGAAGAAATCAAAAAGGAAATTAAACAATTTCTGGAGACAAAAGAAAACACATCATACCAGAACCTGTATGATACAGCAAGATCAGTTCTAAGAGGTGAATTTATAGCAATAAATGCCTGTGTCAAAAAGGAGGAAAGATTTCAAATAAACAACCTAACGTTATATCTCAAGGAACTAGAAAAATGAGAACAAACCAAACCCAAAATTAGTAGAAAAAGAGAAGTAACCAAGGTCAGAACAAAAATAAATTAGAGATTACAAAAATAATTCAAAAGATTGATGAAAGAAAGAGTTGGCTTTTTGAAAAGATAAATAAAATCAATAAAACTTTTGCTAGACTAACAAAGATTAACCAAGAGAGAAGACGCAAAATCAGAAATGAAAAAGGAGACATTACTGCTATACCACAGAAGTACAAAGGATCATAAGAGAATATTACAGACAACTATACACGAATAAACTGCAAAACCTAAAAGAAGTAAATTCCTGGCCATATACCATGTACCAAGGTTGAAACAGGAAGAGCCAGAAAAATTAAACAGACCAATAATAAGTAATGAGATTGAAACAGTAATAAAAAGTCTCCCAACAGAGAAAACTTCAGGACCCAGACAGCTTCACTGCCAAATTCTACAAAACATTTAAAGAAGAACTTACACCAATTCTTCTAACTCTTCCAAAAAATCGAAGAGGTGAGAATACTTCCAAGCTCATTCTATGAGGCCAGCATTACCCTCATACCCAAACCAGAAAAAACCAAACCAATATGCCTAATGAACATAGACACAAAAATCCTCACCAAAATACTAGGAAAACTGAATCCAACAACACATTATAAAGCCCATTAACCATGATCAAGCAGGAATCATCCTAGGATGCAAAGATGGCTCAACATACAGAAATCAATAAATGTGATACATCACATCAACTGAATGAAGGGGAAAAAGCCCACGATCATTTTAATAGATGCAGAAAAAGCGTTTGATAAAATCTAACAACTTCTTTCATGATAAAAGCACTAAAAAAATTAGGTATAGAAGGAATGTATCTCAACACAGTAAAGGCCATATGTGGTCAGCCCACAACTAGTGTACCGAATGAACGAAAGTCAAAGACTTTTCCTCTAAGATCTGGAATAAGGCAAGGATGCCCATTTTCCCCACTTTTATCCAGTATAGTGCTAGAGGTTCTAGCCAGCACAATAAAGGCAGAGAAAGCAATAAAAGGCATCCAAATTGAAAAGGAGGAAGTCATGCTATCTGTGTTTGCATATCACATGGTCTATACACAGAAAACCCTAAAGATTCTACCAAAAAATTACTAGGACTAATTAGCATATTCAATAAAGTGGCAGGATACAAAATCAACACCCCCAAATCAATAGCATTCCTATATGCTAATAATGAAATATATGAAGAAGAAATCAAGAATGTAAAACAATTTACAATAGCTCCCAAAAGAAATGAAATGCCTAGGAGTAAATTTGACCAAGGAGGTGAGAGACTTCTATGATGAAAACAATAAAACATTGGTGAAGGAAGTTGAAGACACAAATAAATGGAAAAATATCCTGTGTTCATGGGTTGAAATAATTAATATCATCAAAATGTCCATATTACCCAAAATAATCTACAGATTCAACACTATTCATATGAAAATATAAACAACATCCTTCACAGAAATAGAAAAAGCTATCTTAAAATTTGTGTGGAACCACCCGCACCTCCCACTGCATGCCCCCCCCCCAGCCAAAGCAATCTTAACAAAAAGAACAAAGTTGGAGGTGTCACTGTACCTGACTTCAAAATATATTATAAAGCTATAGTAACTAAAAAAACATGGTACTGGCTATATGAACAGACAAATAGACCAACAGAATAGAATAGAAAGGCCAGAAATAAACCTATGCATTTACATTTACAGCCAACTGATTTTTGACAAAGGTGCCAAAAATATACACTGGGGAAAGGATAGCCTCTTGATTTATCTATAGTGTCTTTGAATATTTTTAAATTTTTCTGTGGTGCTTTGTATGGCTTTTTTAGTGGTAGTTCTAGATATTATGTTTTATGTACATAACTTATCAGTCTACTAGTATTGTCATTTTACCAGTTCAAGTGAAATATGGAAACCTTACTTCTCTTTGTCTCTCTATCCTCTTTTATTTACAATACAATTTTCCTAAATATTACTTCTATATACATTTAGAACCACATCAGACAGTGTTATAATTTTTGCTTCCATCATCAAACATAATTTAGAAATTCAAGAGGAGAAGGAACCAATATTCTTTCTTACTGTGTTTTTTCCTTCTCAGTGTTGCAAAAATCCTTTTTTTATAATTTCCTTTTTATTTAGAGAAAAATTTTTTAGCTGTTCTGTTAGGGTATGTCTGTTGATGATAAATTCTTTTAGTTTTTCTTTATTTGAGGATGTCTTAATTTCTCCTTCATTCCTAAAGGATATTTTCACTGGATAGAGGATACCAGTTGACAGTTCTTTTCCTTTAGTACTTGAAAAATGTTGTGCCACTTCATTCTGGCTTTTATGAATTCTGATTAGAAATCTTCATTTACTGTAGTTGTTTTGCCCCTATAGATAATGTATGGTTTTTCTCTGTCTGCTTTCAAGATTTTTTGTCATTTGTTTTCAAAAGTTTAATTATGATGCGTCTTTATGTGAATTTTATCCTGTTTGGGGTTCACTTAGCTTCTTGAATCTGTAGCTTTGTGTGCCTTGCTAAATTTGAGAAGTTTTTAGCTATTAGTTCTTCAGTACTTTTTCAGCCCCTACCCCCTTCTCTCCTTGCAAGATTCCAGTGGTATATATTAGATCTTTCATAATTGTCCCACAGGACCCTGAGGCTCTATTCATTTTTTCTAAAGTCCGTTTTCTCTACATTGTTCAGACTGAGTGACTTTTATTGTTCTGTCTTCCAATTCACTGATTATTTCTTCTGTGCCTTCTATTCTTTTGCTGAGCCCATCTACAGAGCTTTCAGTTTATGGTATTTTTAGTTAAAAAAAAAAAAAATTCTTTTGGATCTTCCATTTCTTTGCCAGAGCTTTCTGTTTTTTCATTTGTTTCAATGTGCATAATTGCTCACTGAAGCATTCTTACAATGGCTGCTTTAAAATGTTTTTCAGGTAATTCTAATATCTCTTTCACTGTGATGTTGTCATCTAGTAATTGTTTCATTTTTCATTCACTTTGAGTTCTGCCTGGTTCTTGATTTGATGAGTCTTTACTATTGAAATTTGGACTTTTAAAAGTTACACTGTGAAACTCTGACTTTTCTTTAAACCTTCAGTTTTATCTGGCTTTTTCTGATTTCACACCAGAAAACAAATAGGTGTTGCTGCCTTGTTACTACCAGATAGAGATAGAAGTCTAGTTTCCCCACTCAGCCTCCATCAACACCCAAGGGTGGGCATAGCTCCTTGTTATTGATGGGTGAGGGTCAGAGTTCCAGCTCCCCATGTCTCCCTAACACCATGGTTGGGTGATATTGTTACCACTGAGTGATGGTAACAAGGGCTCCTCTGACACCACTCCAGCACGGATGGGAGGGGTGCCTCATTACTGCCAGGTGAGGGTGAAAGTCCAGGCGCCCCATGTCATCTCCACTGAAATCATTAATGGAGGCCTCATTACTGGCCAGTGGTGATGAAGCTTCTGGCTCTGTACTTGGACTTCTCTTCCGATACACCCAGTTGGGGTATTGTGATCCCTTATCACAGTTTCACAAAGATTGGCCTTTGCTGGCATGGGTGGGGTGGTGCCACAATTTTTTTCTGTAGTGTTTGGCTGGAGTAGGGAAGTTATTTTCTAAAAGTTCTATCTTGCTAGGCTGCCCCTTTCTTGGCTCTCTTTCTTGGCTGAAGAGAGCAAATTTTTGTTGGAGCATTTTTGTGCTCGTCATTGCCACGTTGCCAGCTTCTTCAGCTGCAAGTCCAAGATATATGAGGCAAAAAGAAACCCCAGGGAACTTACTACTGTATCTTTCCTTCGATTTCAAGATCACTAACTGGTCTGTCTTTTCTTTATCTTTCAGAATGTTCTTATGTTTATAATATCTGGGATTTTTAGTTGTACTTAATAGGAGAAATGGGAAAAGTGCCTCTATTCCATCTTCCCAGAAGTGGAAGTCCAACTGATTTTTGACAAAGGTGAAAAGGCAATTTTGTGGAGAAAGAGTCTTTTCAACAAATGGTGCTAAAATTATTATATTGTATTGAACTTTGATCCCTACTTTGTATCATACATAAAAATTAACTCGAAAAGGATCATAGACCTAAATTTAATACCTAAAACTTTTAGAAGAAAAGATAGGGTAAATTTATTGTGACCTTGGGTTAAGCAAAAATTTCTTAGGTAAAACATCAAAAGCACATTTTATAAAAGAAAAAATTGATAATTGCCACTGATTGAGCACTTACCATAAACCAAAATAACACTAGTACTTTATACCTTGATTTCTTTAATCCTCACAATAACTCGTTAGTATTTTCTATTCCCTTTTTATTGATGAGGAAACTGAAACTTAGGTTGAAACTTGTCTAAGTTGTCACAGCTAGTAAGTCAGGAGGCTAGATGCAAATGCAGGTGTACCTTAACTCCAAAGCTCCTGTGCCATGCTGCCTCTCATGCTTGTTCACGCCTATTTCTCATGATAAATACACAAGCAGTTTTTAAACAGATAAGCAGTATTTTCTCAATGCAAGTGTGTGTATCTCTCCTCTAGTAACAAATTCAGGATTGTGAAATAGAAGCTAATTTGAGAGAATGGGATATAGAAAGAAAACTGAGACTGGAAAGCAAGACTGAAGCACTGGTTTTCAGGTGGTAATCAACAGTCTCTGACATACATGTTGGCTTGGACTTCCCCCTAAAAGTCTCGAGCACCCTGTCCTTTCATGTATAACAGAAGTCACCTGAGCTGATAGAATGTCTGCTCATTCCCAAGTACTGCATGTAATTGAGATGTTAGCTTCAAAAATCATATTATTCATTTTGCTTAAAATAGCATAGAATCTCTCCTAGCATGCCATCACTTGCACTGTTTTAGTACTTCTCTCATAATAGAAAGAGAGTTTTTCTGGGAATTTGCCATTGACCAGTTTCCTAAATAGCTGCTGGTATAACTGACAAAATCCCAAATGCCAGAAGTAGAGATAAGTAGCCTATGGTACTTATTTTTGCAATTTGAGTCTCCACTGTATATTGTCATTTGAGTAGTTTTTAAAAGATGCTTTCTTTATTCCCCCTGTCCTATTTTTCTTTACTTTGCTTTTTATCATTTTTTCCAATTTACTAAGCCAGCCATTGACATCTTTAGCTGATAGCACTCAAGAAAGAGGTGCTCCAGACTCAGAAAGGAAGAGAAGTAACTGAGAGCTGAAAGACGTTAAAAATACTCCTTGGAATTTCAAGATTTTTCTCCCTCTTAATACATTTTATCTTTGGTCTGGCCATATGTTTTCCTTTTCTCAGTCACATTTTTAGTTCTACATAGAGTACTTCTCACTGATTTTCTTTTATAACTCTCATGTACATCTTTACATGTTAAAATATCACCATCATATTCTCTTTACCATTAATAATGATGTTGATCTATGTTTAATGATATGGGGAAATATCTGCTGTGTTAAGTGAAAGAAAATATTATATATATCATAATAAGTTTTTTAAAGGTGAAAAAACTTGGGACTTATAAGAAACCACAGCTTGTGTGTATCATTAAATATGTGTATTTGGTTTTATATAGAGAAAGCCTAGAATACACACCAAATTGTGTGTTTTATAAAACAAGCTAGAGAATAATATGTGTTGCATGATCTTAATTTTGTGAGCAAAAGAAAATTTAAAAACTATGTACTGTTGTGTTATCCTGCTTTTTAAGGCCAAGATAGTATGCACCAAAACATAGATATTGATTTGCTATAGGAATTAGAAGTGGAGTACTTGCAGTTTTTACTTGATATATTGAGCATTATTTGCAGTTTTCCTAAAAAGCATATAATACTTTTATTATAAGGTTTTTGTTTTGTTGTTGTTTGGGGTTTTTTTTTTTGGCAGCTGGCCTGTCTGGGGGTATGAACACTAGACCTTGGTGTTACAACACTGCACTCTAACCAGCTGAGCTAACTGGCCAGTCCCTGAAAGTTTTTAATGAATAAAAATAATTAAGAAGGGGGATTGTTAAAAGAGAAGTACAGTATCCTGACCAGTGAAATTCACCAGCCAACAACTAAAATCAAAAAATATGTACATATCATATTAATATATAGACTCATGGTGACCTGATTTTTCCTTTCCACCTCTCCCCACAGGAGTAAATGAAGAAGAGGAGAAGAAAAAAGAAAAAACCAAAGAGAAAATCAAATTGAAAAAAAAAAGGAAAAGGTATTCTTTAAATAGCATCTTTTTTAAAAAAGCAGGACTATGACCCAGGATGGATTACAAAATTTTATTTTTTCTGTATAGTCCAGTTAATTTAATATTAATTGTTTCTTAATGGAGTTAGATGTTCAGTTGTTTCAGTAAAATAGCAAAGTCTTTCATATTAGGAATCAAAAATCTATATTCAGCCACCTTAAATTTTCTTCTTGGAACAAATCAAGGTATGAATAACAGCCCTCCCCCACCTTTTATGTATTCTGTTTGTATTCTAGCTTTTTAACTTTTAGAACAGCAGCTAAGCTTTTAATTGGATTCTTTGCATGTGTTTTGTCCTTATATATATGAATTTGGAGCTTAAATATTTGTATTCTCATAATATCGTCACCATGGCTAAGAAATTAATTAATAGAATTTAATAGAACTTGTTATGTTAAAAATTCCTTCAGGTCTTTCAGAACCTTCCTGAGTCACCTGTGAATTTTTACCATTAACTCTTTTAACAACTAACTGGTTAAAGAAATTGATCAAAATAAGAGGCAGCGTCTTCCCTGGAAGAGGCAATAACTTCCTTTCCTGGTTAATGAGTGCAGTTTCATTCATACTAGAATAAATGTATACATATAGACATTTTTTAAGGAACTCGATGTAGTTATTCCTGGTTCGGACCCAGTTGTCTCACAGAGTAGGTACTGTAAATCAGGTTTTGTCACTTTGTAGTTTTTATAAAGCATTTAATACATACATTTAAACACCTTAGATATCTTATAAGTTGGAAAAGTTACCTTACTTTCAAATGTTGGGAGTTAAATAATAATCCTTAACATAAACTATGGGATGTAAATAAGATTAAATAGGAATGTAGAGCTTAGGATTTCTGACTAGTGTGTTTTTGAATCATTTGTGCTAGCACAGCAAGATGGATTGCTTACAGGAATCATGAGATTATTTATTGTCTTACAAATTCTAATATACTTGTTTTCTAGTAATTTATTATTTATTCAGGTCTCTCTACCTTGAGCCTTGCAGACTTTAGACAGGGCCTGAGATTAAACTTTTCTATGCACCCTTAGCAGAGATAGTGCCACCTAATTGTGTTGCTATGCCAACGCCTAAAATTTTGACTTAAAAATGAGAATCCAGGATCAAAAAGCCAAAGAAAAATGTGCAGGCAGAGAAGAAGCTCTAGTCAGAATCTAGAGGTCAAGTCAAGCAGAGTCTAAAGGAAAGCAGACAAGACTTGATAATAATAGAGTTGAGAAGAGGGGAAGAGAATACATGAGAAAATAGCTTAGCAGATGTCTAACTAAACAGACAAGGAGGAGAAAGGAATACAGCATTACAGACATGACGGAAACTTGTAGTCACTAAAAGAGAGGTAGTCAGTTAAGGAATTCGCACAGGTCACTATACAGACACGAGACAGCCTTGAAGCCATGTAGTCTCATGGATTTGTTGTTAAACCATTTTTATGACTATCTTGGGTTTTCTTAGTTTGGTTTTAGCTCCTAATGTTTAGATCACTGAACTCTTGAGATGTCTTTTTTTTTTTTGTCCTTTTTGAGACCGGCCGCATCGCGCTCAGCCAGTGAGCGCTGTGAGCGCACCAGTCACCCCTATATAGGATCCGAACCGCGGCCGGAGCGCTGCTGCGCTCCCAGCACCACACTCTCCCGAGTGCGCCACGGGCTTGGCCCTTGAGATGTCTTTTTAAATTTTAAATTAACTCAGTTTCTGCCTTGTCACTCATATTTTACGTTTGGATAAGATCTTTATATAAGATCTTAAAAGATGGCTTTTACTGTTTTTTTTTTCTTTTTTTTAAATGTTAGAGGAAGAAATTTTACAATTTGTTTCAAATTTAGCAGTACAGTAATATTAGAAAAGTAAAGTATAATGAATGATAAGTCTTCCTTATCCATTTATATAGTGTTAATTTGAAAGCATCCTTTCTGTAACTAATGAAAATTATTTTGTAATGCATATGTTTATCTGTATCATTCTACATCCAGAGGGATCAACTACTTTAACTTGAAAAATCAAAAGAATTAACAAAAGTGTTTTTATTTTGCTAATTTTCAGCTTTTGTGCATTTATGCCAAGGTACAATTATAGCCCTTCATATATACATATATATAATTGCATCCTTTTGTGGTGCTTTTAAGAAAATATGCTAACAAGTTATATACACAAATAAATTGTGTATATAATGAAGCTTGGTGAATGCTACTTTTCCTTTTAAGATTGTGAAGGGTAGGACAGCATGAAAAACTGAAAATCACAGAAAATATCATCCTCACTGAATTTAAAATTCATTATAGAGTTGAACAGAATAGACATATTAGTTTTATCAGTTTCTGTGACCAAGCAGCAAAAATTCTGAATTCAGCATTTTAAGAGAATACAAATATATAAGCATATTTGAGTTTCTTTACAAGAGGACTTTGAAAAGTTTGTGGAAAAATGGAATTAAAAGAGAATATGAATCTTGCCGTGAACTTTGTGAAGTACCCTCGCATGTTTATACTCTACCTTACTCCAAGTAGAATTTAAGGCAGTTCAAATTCCATTTAAAATTGCCTATCAATCATAAATGCAATTATCAATCAGTATGTATTATTGCCTATAGGTCTTATTCATCCAGTTCCACTGAACAAGACACTTCAAAACAGAAGAAACAAAAATATCAGAAGAAAGAAAAGAAAAAAGAAAAAAAGAATAAATCAAAAAAAGGGAAACATCACAAAAAGGAGAAAAAGAAGAGGAAAAAGGAAAAGCATTCTTCAAATAGTTCTGAATTCTCCAAAAAGTAACTAAGACTTTGGCCTGTTCCATTAAATTCAAAAATTTATTTTTAAAAATTATTTGTCCTTCCTTGGAATTTGCTATATAATTATGCTTTGCAATGAATCACAGCCATTTTCATATAGACATTTTTCATATGTGGGACCATTATCCCTCTGGCAATGTATTTTTAATGTGCTATGACTATAAAGTATTAAATCAGTCTTGTTACTTGATAGTCATGCCCCAAGTAGAGCTATTTATACATACAAAGCACCCTGTGTGTTTGGCTAGTGTTATTACTTCATAAGTTGATGGTAAAATGGCTTTACTGCAGTTGACACAGGTAATCTACCTACCAGTTAATGAGTATTGCTGACCAGTGATGAAGCTATGTAGAGGTAATGCTTTACTCTTGACACTGAAAAATTTAATAGCTTTATATACTATGATGTAATATAGAAAGAGTGAAAATCTTCACTGTTTTTAAATCTCTGGGCATTTTTTAATATCATAGGAGATGTAGGTGCTTTATTGGTCTTGACTAGGACTTTTTAAATGAACCGTTATCTGCAAGAAGATAATCATGAAAATATTTATTAAAAAGTTTCACTGTTTAATGAAATACAGAGTTTCTAGTACCTGCCTCCTTTGTTTTTGTAACAATTAAAGTATTCCTTCCTTGTTTAAAGAGACTAGTCTAGCTCAGCCTGTTAGTAAGTCTTAAAGAGATGATACTATGTTAGTCAGGATTTTTAGGATAGATTCCTGGGATTTACAGATGTGCCATATTGGCATGTCTTAAAGTGATACCTCAAACACAGAAATTTTTATTTAAGAAGACAGTTAAATCTTCATTAGAACTGATTTTTATTGTATTCAGTATGTAAATTTTATAAAGCTTGTTTCTACGAATAATGTGGAAAATTTTTATAAATGTAAGCATATATGTTTATTTTATCTGAAATGATTTGTAGTTTTGAAGCAAGTTTCACACTGAACTTATGGTTTCATAAATAACCACTTTGAGTGTTTCTCTCTTTTACTTCAGTCACAAACCTCAGGAGCAGTTACAAAAATTTAGAATTAAGAATTTTATTCTGTACTTTAAAAAATTTAAGAGTCAGGGAATTGTATCATGAAAGCCTTTATATAACAATGGAAATTTTATATGGGTGAACATTTTCAAACATATATCAGTGGATATAAATGTTTCTTGCATTTTAAATTTCACAATGATCAGTGTTACTTTGTTAAATACTTATGTATCCCTTATGCCTAATAAATTAAATATTTATGTTGTAGCAGCATCTAAAGTCAACTGACTATCAAGGCACAGTACCAAAGATTGCAAATACCTCACTGTGGTGCACTTATAAATTTTCAAATTGGTAACCTACAGACATGGCTGCAGTGAATTCATAGTGGTGAAATTTTTACTGATTCTTCCTCTCCCGGCATGCTTCAGTAAGAGTTGGGGAGCCTCATCACTCCTCCTAACATACATGTACTCATGTTCAAATTCTAGGGAAGCTGCACCCACATCCTTATTCTAAGCATTACAGCCATGCAAGCTCTCACACTTCCAGCTTTTTCATGACCTAATGTAGTTGTTTGGGCCCGTCAAATGAAATTATTTTGTTTAAATATTTCAGTTAATTGGGAGAGAAACAGACAGAATTATTAAGTTTTTAAGGATTTGTTCTGCCTTTGCTGTATTTTCATAATTTTATGAAAATACAGTTCTTTGGTCATCGGATTAAAAAAAATAAGTAAAAAAAAAAAGCATTTTGAAAAATGATTGGAAAATGCTATATACAAAAGGATGGCCTCACCCCATTGAGTGTGTAACATGGTTAAAAAAGCAAATAATTGTAGTGAAACAGTTAATTGAGTTATTTGTAAGTTTTATTTCTGTTAATTGTACAGATTATAAGTTGGCTCATTAGGTTTGTTTTCTGAATGGTAACAATAATGATTCAGAAGAGTTACATAAAAACTCAGCCCCCATTAACTAATATAGTATGCAGATTAAAAGATTTTAATGCTCAGTAATTCTTTCCACCCGTAATAATCTTGGAATTATTCTTAAGTACATTTCCTGTAATATTAAGATAGTTTATGAAATATCTGAATGAAAATAATTTATCTTTACTAATGTAATTTTCTTCCAAAATAGCATTGAGATTGGATGTAAATCTCACTAATACTTTTCAGGAGAAAATTAATGAAATTTCCTCCAAGGCAGGTATGTAACAAAAGCAAAACTGAATTAGTAAAAATCTAAAAGTCCTGGCCATTCTATCTACCTGTATGACCTTCAACAAAGTCATTTAGCTTCTCTGGGCCTTGGTGTCTTTCTTCTATAAAATATTGTACCATATTATCTCTGAGATAACTTCTGGTCTTTAATGTGTGTGATTATCAACATTTTAGTAAAATTCAAGTAATATTCATTTTAGAAATTAGTATAGATAAGCAGCTAGCAGTCTATAATACTAAAGGTTGGTTGAATGTATTAATATAACTATTAAACACATTCAACTTCTTTAAGCAGATAATTGATATTTGGTTCATATTCTTTACACCCAATGTACATCATTTCTGCAGATGCAGATAGAATTTATATTTAGATTTGCATCTGTAACCAAATTATCTAAACACTTTGACACTATTGTTTTTGTGCTAATGGACCTACTCCCCACAAAGATTCCCCATTTCTATTCTTTCTTTTGGCTAAAATCTCTCAGAGGTACTCCTAGTTCTTTACATTTCATACATCTTCCTTTACATCTTTGGTTCTATGAGACCAAAACATCAATAAATAAGAAGTAAAACAACTGTGTGTGTCTGTATTTACTACCCACTCTATGTAAAACTATATAACTGTAGGTCACCTTCAGTAGTAGACTAGGTTGAAAGAGTTATTAGTAATATTGATAAAAATGCCATTGCATCTTTTCTTCAACATTTATTGAGTACCTGGCATGGCAAACACTATGCTAAGTACTGAGGATACAGAAATAAATAAGACACATTTGCTTTCTGGAAGGAGTTCACAGTTTAGTTGGCAGGAAAAACACTAAAACACATCATTATAAGTGCAGTTATTGACCTGAACATGGGTTTATAGAAACACAGAGGGGTAACTAACCTAGAGAAATTAGAAGAGGCTACCTAGGGAAAGTCATGTCTGAATTGCATTTTGATTGCGGATGAGAGTGGGGTCTATGGCGGTTCCTGACAGTGGGTGCTGTGAGCAAAGATCACTTATAGAAAAAGCCGTGTTCTGTGTGTGTCAAGTGCTGTGAGCAAAGATCACTTATAGAAAAAGCCGTGTTCTGTGTGTGTCAAGAATTACAAGCAATCTGGTGTTGCTGGTGTGTCGTAGGTGAGGCAGCAAGTAGTAAGAATTGAAACTACCATTTTAGGTTTTTGGAAATGAGAAGGATGTCTTGTGTTTAATGTTTGGGAGTTTAGACCTTAATCTGTAAGCAGTGAGACACCATTAAAAAGTTTTAAGGAAGGAAATGACTTTTATTGGGTTTGGTTTAATCCACCTCATAATCTGATTAATTCGACAAATTTTTTTTTTTTTTTTTGTCCTTTTTGAGACCGGCCGCACCGTGCTAAGCCAGTGAGTGCTGTGAGTGTACCGGTCATCCCTATATAGGATCCGAACCTGCGGCAGGAGCGCTGCTGCGCTCCCAGTGCCACACTCTCCCAAGTGCGCCACTGGCTCGGCCCAAATTTGACAATTTTTAAAGATGAAATTGCTCTCAGTAGAAGGCCAAATAGAAAAAAAATTGTTTCTTTTATAATCTATTATTTGTACTCTTCTTCTAGACCCACTTTTCTTTCTGAGATCTAATTATTATTACCAAAACTTATACAGTGACCTAAATCATCTAAAAACACGTAAAGCTACTGTATTCTTTATCAGACCCATCCCCAGAATTATATGTACTTTGAAATGTGTTTTCTTTATAATTTTATATTATTTTTGACTGGCTTAAAATAAATGCTATCACTATGTTAGTATTTGTTAGGTCCAGATAAATCATTCAAAATATAATTTTCAGTGTATAGACTGTGCTGTAATTTGATAAGGCTCCTTGTTTTAATATTTTGTCTTAATCTGTGAAGCACAACTGCTTCAGAGTTAAAGAGAGACATAACCAGTTAGTCTACTGGATGAGCCCTGTGGCCCTTCCTCAGGTAACCTGGTGATAAGCTAGCTCAGCTGGGAGCACTTCAAGGACTCCAGCAGATTCTAGTGCTGGAATTCAAACTTGCTGGGCAGCTGACATCCAAGAACAATAGGTTTCTTATGCTGAAGCTCAGGGTCTTCTGATGTCAGTTAATTCCTCCAAAAATATGAGTATGCGGAGTGACAGAGAATTGGGGAACCTCTCCTAGAGCACAGCCCATGTTGCATCCAGCCATGCTCCGCCCCAGAATGCCTCTCCCACAGTTTGGGAGTGGTCTGGGGGAAGTGGGCAGTGAGCAATTTTGCTGGCCTTGAGTCTTAAGTTTCCTGCTTCTTGTGTCATTTATGGCATCTGTTCTTACCCTTGAGCAACAAAAGTAGAACCGTACTAGTGCCTTAACCAAACCGTTAACCCAGATTTTCACCTGAGGCAGTATAGTAATATAATTGATTCCTGTGTATTAAGATAAATTTTCTGGGGTAAAATATCAAAGCTGTTTAAAAGAAAGATCAAGAAGTACCCACAAAATCTTCATGAGCTGTCACAAAAATAAATGAAAATTCTTTGCTTTTATGACCACTTAAAATGTCATTTTTATAATGGAAATATCTTAGCTTTCAAATTTCCCATATACTGCAAGCAATTTTAATATTTAAGCCTTGGTAAAATTGTGCTCTTTTTGAATGTGAAATCCAACTCAGGCAGAAAGATGTTACAATAATGATCTAGTACTACGCTGTCAATACAGCACATGGTTATTTAAGTAAATGAAATAATTTATGTCTTCAGTTGCATTAACCACATTTCAAGTGCCCAGTAGCTGGCTACTGTACCAGACAGTGCAAATATAGAAAGAACATTTCCATCATCACAGAATGGGCAATGCTGGTCTAGAAAATATCTACAGTTCTTGGTAGAAATTTTGACAGCCTAATGATGAAAAGTTTCTCACCCTGAGCTTCGCATGCCCAAGAACAATAAGGCATTCTTATGTTAAGGCATATATATATATATATCAGAACAGAGAAGCTGTATTTGGCACATTTTTGAAAGACTAGTCCTTAACTACAGAAACTTTACACAACACAGTAGATTAGTTCAGCAGAGCTGGCTTAAAATTATTCCTTTTTTCCTGTTGAATTCCATTATAAATCCAGGACTATATTCTTATAATAGAAATCACACTTATGAGTAAAAATCTTTTAAAACAATTATAATTTGCAGAAACTAGTTTTATTTCTAGATGTCTAGGTGGTATTAATGTGATAGCATTAGGCGGGAACAGAGAACTTGTTTGTCTTATAACTTTCATTACAGAGATTCTTTAGGAAATTTATCAGCAAAGGATTTTTGTTATGGTTATCCCTTAAAATACAGAAAATATTTGTTGTACAGATTATACATTGTGATTTTTTTGTTATTGAATATTAGCTTTTATAAAGGCAATATGTTGTCTGCCTGCCCAGGAAGTCCTCCAAAAAGGCCTGGGTTGATTTCTAAGAGACTTAAGAACATACCACCTCTAGTTTATAAGACGACATGCTCACCTCCCAAGATTTACCTATCCAGTGCCATCTCATAAAAATAATTGACTGTATAAAAATTGTGAAATGCTGGTAATGTGACATTAACTTCTCATTGTTCCTCACTGAGATAGGTTTGCTTATATGTGTTTTTGATCAATTCCTTAATTTCTCCCAAATAATTAGCATAATTTGATGTAATGCTGAAACATCTTAATTGGCAAATAAAAGTAGACTTATGCACATGAAAATCGATCAGAAACCTTTCTGGGTATTCAAATAAATTAACTGAATGTTTGAAAATGCAGCTGTGTCTTGCTTTGTGAGTGGCGAATTTTTGAAAAGCAATATTACAAACTATGTTTGAAATGCATTCTTTATTATTATTGCTCCATTTTTCCAGTGAGCTTTTAAAACACTGTTTAGTTAATAAGCAATGTTGATTTGTGTTGTATCCATTATTTTTTCTTATATTATATCATCAGCTTCATAGAATGTTTCATTTGTTGAATTTGATGCTGCATTTGAAGTGAGGGCTTTGGTTTTTTTATTTGAGTTGCCTGCAAATACATAAAACAAAATAAAATAATTATTTGAAATTATCTCAAAACTTGACTTTTTAAAATTTGTACTTAAAAAATAAATTTTTTTAGCACTATTGAAAATGGGATGTCATGAAAATACCATATGGATGAATGAGAATTGAGTCATTTCAAAATTGCTTTTGAGTATTTCCTCCTGAAAGTCAAAATTGCTTTTGAGTATTTCCTCCTAAAAGTCAAATAAGGGAGATATTCAGTAACAGAAGTAAAAATTTTATTTTCATGCTTACCTTTCTCCATGCTTCCATGAGGAAACTACACATTTGATGAGAAAGTAACAATTTCTGGGTCATTTAATAAAAGCAAGACTCTCTCCTATGTGTAAAGTTAATAAACTACATTAAAGCCAATTACAATAATTTACAATCTTAAGGCTTTACTATCCATAACCAACTTAGAAGGTATTTTTTAAAAGAATACATTTGTGCCACAATCTCATTAACTTACTGCATATAAGTATGAGTCCAAAATGAGCAAAGATGGAGGAAAACAGATTTTTGCCCATCAGAAGTTAAGCTAAGAGACTTAGAGCAAAGAATGGATTGTCATTTAATGAATACTGTTCATGGAAAAGTTGAGTAATTATGGGAATGGTTAATGTATAATATTTTACCAAAGGCTCAACCCTTGATTCCAGTCAGTGTCTCACTCCCTAATTAGACTAGTCTCATTAATCCCACAGTTTTTAATACCATTTGTATGCTGATAACTCCCGGATATGTATCTATAGCTCAAACCTCTTCTAAACTCCAAACTCAATTTCCTAGTTGGCATCTACATGTGGATTGGATATTTAGTAGACATCTCCAACTAAATCCACAACTGAAATTTGGATTATTTCCCCCTGCACCCCCCCCCCCAAAAGGCTACTCCTCCATGTGTCTAGTTGTTCAGGCCCAAAACCTCAGTCATCCTTGATTTCTCTCACACCCTACATCCAATACATTAGAAATTCTGTTGATAATACTTTAAAATACATCCAGAATTCTCACTATCTTCTCACCGTCTTCACTGCTACCACTATTCTGTTTTCAGCTCAACACTCAGAGTGGTCCTTTAAAAAATGAGTCATATCACATCCTCTGCTCAGAACCCTCCATTTCACCCAAGTCTTTACAATGGCCTACATAATCTCATACACACACCATTAATCTCTCTGACTTCATCTTTTTGTACTTCATTCACTGTTCACTCCAACCTCTGATGAAACATCTCAGGCATGTTCCAGGCATAGGAACTTTGCACTGGCTATTGACTGTCAAGGAGGCTCTTCCCCCAGATAAGCTGCACGGTAACAGCCATGTTTCCAAGTCCTTGCTCAAAAATCACCTTTTCAATGGGACACTAGCTTAAACACTCTTGTATTTAAAACTGCAACCTACATACTCCCCATCTCCAATCCCTTCTGCCCTCCATTTTTTTCCTCCATAGCACTTATTTTCTAATAGAATTTATCATGCTTATTTATTATCTGTCTCCCCTCACTAAAATTTATGTACCACATGCGAAGGGTTTTTTTTTTTTTTTTTTTTTTTACTATTTTGTTCATTGAGGATGTGTCTAGAAAAATGCTTTGCACGTAGCTGGTTATTGATAAATATTTGTTGAGTGAATCAATTAGAATAAGATTGAAAGTTTAAAAATGTGGGTGGCAAAAGACAAGAATGAAAGCCAACTGGGAAAGAAATGTTTAGAACAAATGACTCATGACTAACATATAATGAGGTCCTACATAACAATATGTAAAACATTAACACCTCTTCATGGGTGAAGAAATGGACAGAAAAGATAGGATGGCTAATAAACATGATAAATCTGCAATCATGCTAGTGAGAAAGAAATGTAGGTTCAAAAGGTAAGATACCACTTTTCATCCTTCAGGCACAGATAAAAAGTTGTTTTTCTTGGTCAATGGTGTAGCATGATGTGATTGTAAATTGGTACTTTTTTTTTTTTAAGTGTGAAATGTTCTTACTCTGTAACTCCATTTTAATATGAAATTCCCAAAGAAACTGTCAAAGATGAGCTCTAAAACTTATACACAAAGATGTTTACTGCTTACTTTCAAGACCAAAAAAATAAATACCTTAATTTTCAAATAATAGGAGAATTGCTAAATAAATTGTCTTGCATGTAGTATTATGCAGCCATTTATTGTAATAAAGTGGTTTCCAAGAAATTTTTAATTATATGGAAAGTGCTCAGAATATAATGTCAACTGAGAAAGGATGCAAAACTATCAACAATATATAATGATGGTTAATACCTACATAGCACTTACTCATAGCACTTACTATCAGCCTCTCTTGGCTTAAAACTCTTTGGGATCAAATCTGAACTTGGTTAGCTGAGGATCTGGTCCTGCTTCCCTCTCCTGGCTCCACTCTTCCCACTCCCTTCCTTGTACTTGGTTTTTCAGACACACACAAATGCTGAGTTTCCCCAAACTTGCTCTCCTCCGTCCCTGCCCCAAGCCTTTGCGCGCACCCTTCCAACTGCCTAGTGACCCTTACTCTCCAGAGCTTCCTTTGCCTGAAAAAGTCTTACTTGTCCTTTAGGTTTTAGAAAATCTGCTCCAGACTTCCCTAAGAGAAAGTCCACTGGCCAAATTCCCTCTTCTATTAGAAGTAGATACATCCTCTTTTTGCCATCTAGCCTATCTTCAGCATACTAGTTTTTAGTCGGGTTTTTTTTTTTTTTTTTCTTTTTTAGGTAAGTCTAAGTCTCACCTTTAAATGTATTAATACTTCCTGGCTTTGCCCATTTCTAAGTAATTTCTTCCTATAAGCAAACTGCTTTTTTATAAGTACAAATCTAAGTTAAAAATGCTTTTCTATAAATTGTTTTCTAGAGTCAATCAGGGCATCCTCTACTCTGGGTTGATTTCATTGTTGAACACTCAAAGAGCAATATTATTTACAAGTTTTGAAGGATGATATCTCACTGCAGCTCCCAGATCTTGCCCATAGGACTGAAATGTGTGGTATTGATCTCTAGACTAATATTAAAAGTATGATAAGTTTTACCACCTAGGGCTTAAACTGGTACGACATATAACTTTATTTCATTACTTCTCTTTTAGACTTTTTTGGTGGTAATGTAAGTTTCTTAATGTTCTACTTCTAAACATTCAATAATATTTTGAAACATATAATTTGTTGTAGACACAGCATTTTCTAGCCTGGAAAACAGTCCTTTGCCCAATCAGTAAGCTACGCTAAGATGAATATAGTAGAGAAAGTCAGCATGACAATTTTATGAACTGAAAAATTCTTGACTGATATTTGCAAATTATACTCTTTTTAAAAAATGTTAGATTAAAATTTAGCTACTAAACACTCAAGTAATGGAATATATCTTACATAGGAGCCCTTGAAACTATTTCTCAAATAACATTTAAAAACTAAATTAAGATGTTTGTAGGTTATTTATCACTTTCTTAGCATTGTTTTTACTATTCAGTATCATAGCAGGTAAAAGCAAAAGACCAAGGATTTAAGATATAAATTATTTTCATATTATCTGGGTGATATTTGTACCTCACAGAAGCACTTATTTAAACACATAGAATTTTAATATTTTATTGGAATTCCCAGAAGTCTGAAAACTGTAATATTGGTCAATTAAAATCTCTTATGTTTCCTAAGCTCTTTACATATTTAAATTCATAATATTTTAATCAGATTTTCAAGATTTTTTTCTGCTTTGCTAAATTCAGGGGTTTTGTTTGTTTCTTAATGGGAAATAAGCTCAGAAAGTCATTTCCTAACTTAGTTATTCTGGAGTTCTCTCTAAGTTGTCTCCATTCTTACAGCTCTAGTTTCCATTACGTATTTCTCTGGCAACAACAAAGAATTTAACCTGTCTACTGTCTTCTGAGATTTAAAAGCTTGCAAAATGCATTCAAGTATTATAGAGTTTTCTTCACCTGGGACTTGAAAAGACCCTTATCACCAGCTTTGACTTGTTATTTATTTGGCTACTGGATCCTTCTAAGTACAAAGGTAATTTCTTAGATTGGCTTCTTATGACAAGCAATTCCCCTAACAAAACCAATTTGCTATGCGAACAAGAAAAAATCTGTTATATACACAACACTCCTAGTGTTCATTCTCTTCCCACAGCTTAAAAATCCACAGGTGCTATCAATATCTATCCCTCCTGTAACTTAGAATAATTGGACATGTGGAAAAACAACTGCAATGAGTGGAGCTGTAGCGATAACAAAGTCCAGCTAACTATGTTTCTTTGGGATCATTTTAAAAGAGAAGGAAAATCTCAGCAATCTCATCTTTTCCTAGTTTTCCTTTAATAAATAGAAACTAATTTCTTAACCAACAAAGTAGGGATAAAAGCAGGTGTCTCTTTTCTGTCACAAGGTTACAACATGGATTCAATTTTAAATAAGAAATCTGTAATACCATTGAGCTCCCAAGGGATTTGTTACACAAAAGGAGTTTTTCTTATTTAATTCTTTAGTTGGGTGCAAATTGCCAAGATCCAACATCACAGTTCTTTCCTGGATTGACATCAGTTGCTCTTTCTGCTACTCACTCTCCATTTCCATTATTTTTCATTTTTTATTTTTTTGATCTGCTCATGATAGGTAAATCTCATTTAATCTTGTACCTCCCAGACTGTTAGTTAAAGTTTTGGCCTTTGATGAAATTTAAATCCAATTTATCAAACAAGATCTACCTATTCTCATAACAAGCTAGGCCAATATATTTTTTTTGAAAACAGTTAAATTTTGTATTTATTTTCAGAGCCATTCCTTAGGGATGTATTTATTTTTTAACTCTTCTGTGAATTTTGCTCTTGTCTGCCATTTCAAGATATCAAAGGAGTGTTGGGGATCTCTGTAGGTCTTTATCTCCTGGCTATCCAGCAGAACTGCAGTTAAACTTTTCTGCCATTGTCTGCCTATATGTATCTCTCTATATACCTCCTAACTTCTGTGTTACCATTCTGATGTGTCACAGCAGCTTCCAACTATTAATCTATCTGGGTCACTTTATTATTGAACAGAAAATCTACACATCCCACGTGATCTGCAGTTCTTTCTAGCAGAAAAAAGCAATCTTAAATTTGTACCCTAAAACTGTTTACTTGTAAGAGGATGTTTTCCCTTCAAATTTAGTATGATGATGCACAGGACTGGGTCTCAACTGGATGATGTATATGTGCTGCTGAAGCAAGCACACTGAGCTGGAGGATGAAGTGAGCAAAAATTGCCTAGTGACCCTATTGATCTATTCACCCCTTTCCCCTTTTCAATGCCCCATCAAAGTATATATAGTTACCTCACAGTTATAAACACAGTTAAAAATTCATCATGAAAGAATCTTAGACTTGCCCTTTTGCTTTACCCACCCATCAATGAGTGGAGGCAGCTCTATTCAGAAATTTTTTTCTTGCCCTATTTTTTTTCTGGAATTGGTCTGTTATTTTCTTTTTCTTTTTTGCATTGTTAACTTCTTCCAACCATTAATAATTAACATAGCTTACAAAGGAATTTAGCCAATATTTTAAATCCTTGAAATGAATATTTCACATACTTATTGGCTCTGCCATCAGCTAGGATTGCCTGACCCTGCACTCTGAAGAGGACTCACAAATGCTAAATGTAGCAGAAGCTCTGCTGAGCGGTTTTATTTTCAACATTCTAGGAACAAAAACAGTCATAGGAAATTCCAGGCTTCTTATTTTAAGTAGAAAGTTCCCCTGAGGAGACACAGGTGGCTTTTTATGCCATTGAGTTCAAATTATTCCATTTACTACTAAGATCTCAATTAATTCTTTAAAAGCCTTTTCGAAACAGAGAATGGTATTACTAAATAATTTGGCAGTCTAATTAATAAAAGTTTTGAGCAGTTTTTTTGGACGATGTTAAGGCTATTTAGAAAAATGCTAGAGTACTTAAAAAAGTTCATGAAGAGGTTCATATTATCTTTTAATTCTATTTTTCCATAAGCTTTTTGAAGTACCCTTGTCGCTCCCAAACTTATCTATAAATTTACTACAAAACCCATCAAAATACCACTTGATTTTTAAAAAGCTGACAATGTGATTCGAAAGTTTATTTGGATACTTGAACATTACAAAAATAGCCCAGAAAGTTTGAAAAATAAGCATTATGGTATGGAGGAGATGGAGTCTTGCCTAAGCAGATTTTTAAAAAACTACAGTCATGCACCATATAATGACGTTTCAGTCAACGATGGACCGCATGTACCACAGTGGTCCGGTAAGATAATAATACAATATTGTTACTGTACCTTTTCTATATTTAAATATGTGTAGACACCCAAATACTTACCACTGTGTTACAATTGCCTACATTATTCAATACAGTAACATGCTGCACAGGTTTGTAGCCTAGGAGCAATAGGCTATACCATGTAGCCTAGGTGTACAGTAGATTATACCATCTAGGTCTGTGTAAGTACCTTCTAATGTTCACATGACAAAATCACTGAATGATGCACTTCTCAGAATGTATCTGCATGGTTAAATGACATATGATTGTATATAGCTATGGCAATTTTAAAAGCATATTACTAGCTTAAGCATAGATCAATTTAACAGAACAGGAAGTCTAAAAACAGACCACTGAGCATTCCTAATCTGAATCTGAAATCTGAAATACTCCAAAAGGCAAAACTTCTTGAGCACCAATATGATGTTCAAAGGAAATACTCACTGGAGCATTTATGATTTTGGATTTTCAGATTAGAGATGCTGAACGAGTAGGCATAAATGCAAATATTAAAAAATCCAGAAGTATTCAGAATTCAAAATACTTCTGGTCCCAAGCATTTTAGATAAGGGATACTTAACCTGTATTAAAAAAGAGTATGACAAGCAACATTTTAAACTGACAAGAGAAAGATGAATCAGCCAACAAATATTTGGACAACTGACTCATTTGGAAAGCAAAAATAAAGGCAGATCTTTACCTCATGTTTAACACCAAAATTAAAACTCCAGAAGTATTAAGTATTTAAACATAAAAATAAATACATAAATGTATTAGAAGAAAATATAGGGAATATCTGTATATCTTATAGTGAGGGGAAAACTTTCTAAGTATGAAAACAAAAGGAGAAACCACAAAAGGAGAAGATTCTACAGCTGAAAAATTGTCACATACAAAATTAAAAGGAAAACAACTATGAAAACACTTGCAATATACGTGAAAAAGAGTTTAGTTACTATGTGGAAAGTTTTTATAAAGCAATTAGAAATGAACACTCCCATTTAAAAAAATATGTGTAAAAAATAAGAGCAAGCAATGTACTTCAAAAGAAATTATGACAAATAAATATTAAAATGTCCACTCTCACTACTAATTAAATAAATTTAAAATAAAACACTATTCCTCAATGAAATTAGTTACACACACACACACACACACACACACACACACAAGACCTAGTGTCACATGTCACAGAGGATATAAGGAAACAAGTAATATGTAATGGTAATTTTTTGGTGGACTGTTGGGAACCGGTATCCAAAGCCTTTAATATCTATCTGCCCTTCCATTGATCAGCAATTCCACTCCTAGGAACTTATACTAAGAAAATATTTAAGAAATATTCGATGTATGTGTAATAGAAAAAATGAAAGTGAGCTGACAGTCAGTAACTTAATAAAATATGGTGCAACCAGACCTTGATTTATAAACACTATGCCCAACTAAAATGAAGGAGGCTTCCAGGAGAAATGGCAGATTCCAGGGCTGGAATAGGGAGTATACAAAATGCCCTGGAACATCTTGTGGCAGAAAGCAGAAAAGAACTCCCAAAATGATGGGCACATTTCAAAAAGACACAGGATCCAATTTAAAAGGGCTCCTACTGGCCAAATCTGAGATAGTTTATGGATCAGAATAAATAATAATAGTAATAAAATATTTTATAATAAAGAATTTGTGAGTCCATACTGATATTAATAAATAAATGAATCAGCAATGCTATGATTTAAATATACATGTTCCTCCAAAATTCATATGTTGGAACTTAAGCCCAAGGTAATGGTATTGGGGGTGGTGCCTTTGGGAGATGATGAGGTCATGAGCATTCCATCCTCATGGAATTTAGTGCCTTTATAAAAGGGCTCAAGAGACCTAGCCAGCCCCTTTTTGCTCTTCCACTCCTTCTGCCATGTGAGGACATAGCAACAAGGCACCATCTTGGAAGCAGAAAGCAGACTTCCCCAGACACTGAATGTAGGTGCCTGGACTTTGGACTTCCCAGCCTCCAGAACTGTAAGAAATACATTTCTGTTCTTTAAAAATTCCCACTGTCAGATATTTTTTATAGCTGTACTAACAGACTAAGACAGGCAAATGGGAAATGAATTTATAGGGAAAATGATAGCTCTTCTTTGTAGTGAAATTAACAACTAACAAATGTAGAAGAAATAATGAGGTTAGAAAATCACCATTTTACAACTACCATAATAATAATAATTGTCAAGAGACATCAATGGGTGAGTGAAAGTTTGAGGAGGAACAGTATATTTTCATAGGCTAAAAGTACCTCCCCACAAATTACTTAGTAATCACAAAGGGAAAAATAGTAACTTTGCAACGGATTGATTCAGCAACTACCACCTTAACCAAATTAGTATCACTAATGATGGAACAAACCAGCATTGCATGCTTCCTGCTATGATGCCCTGAGAATATAACTTCTGTGGTATTCCTATCAAAAATTTATAATTTCTCTCCAATCATGAGAAAACATCAGACGAAAATAAACTGAAGAACATTATACAAAATAACTGGTTTTTACTTTTCAAAAATGTTAAGATCATGAAAGACAAAGAAAGGCTGAGAGTTAGAGGAGACTAAAGAAATATGACAACCAATTACATTATATAATTCTGGAATATCCTAGATAAGGAAAAAATATAGCTTGTAAGGAGATTGGCAAAATTTGAATATGAACTCCAGATTAGATAATATTACTGTATCAATGTAATATTTCCTAACTTTGATAAATGTACTATGATTATGTCAGAGAAAATTTGTGTTCTTAGGAAATGCACACTAAAATATTTATGGTTAACAAAACATAATATCTGCAAATTATCCTCAAATGGTTCAGAAAATATACATAAAGAGAGAGCAAATGATAAAACAAAGGAGGCAAAATATTAACAGTAAATCTGGGAAAATGTATGAAAAGTTTATATATACTTTTCTTGCAACTTTTCTGGAAGTGTGAAATTATGTCAAAATAAAATTTTTTAAAAATCATGGTACTCCATTAAAGTAATAAAATGAAACCATTAAAAATGATGCCAAATGTATTTATTTATTGACAAAGATGTCAATATTTTGTAGTGAAAAAGAGCATGTTGTAAGTCCCATTCCTCCCCATTTTGTGGTACACACACACACACACACACACACACACACACACACACACACACACACACAGAAAAAAATCCATGAAGAATATTCACCACAGTGTTAATATCTGTTATCTCTGGGTGGTGGGATCATGAGTGACATTGTTTATGTGTTTGTTTGTTTGTTTCTCTATATTTTCTAATTTTACTGCAATGAACGTGAATTGAAAGAAAGGTTTTCTTTCTGGTGGAGTGAGGGTGTCTTCTACGACAAAGAAAAACGGTAGACCATTCTGAGCCAATCCAAGTCCTATTTCACTCACAAGCAGAGTAAATGATTAAATAATCTTCAAATTTACTTCTTCCGTAGCATTCTATATATAATTTCTGTTTTTTCTCCAAGACAACTGTGCCTTACTGCTAGTTTACTTACCCTTTTTCATTTATATCATCTGTCTTTACCACAAAGACCACCAAATAGAGGCTCGTGGTTGTTTATTATTCCTATACAACTGTATTACTTTGTTTGTGCCAAGCAGCTCTACTAATATCTGCCCTTCTAATTTTTATCAAAAACTCTGCTTTTAAGAGCCCCTCTCTTTGCTTCAATGGATATTCAAAGTTACAGGATGAATATGCTTTATCTTCCTGGAACATCAATTTTACTCAGATATGGGAAGGAGAAGATGTTATTATTAAAGCAAGCCATTATATTATGCACTCAAGTTGAAAATTCCCATAAAATTTAAAAATAAAATGAGAAACTTCAAATAATTTAAAGCTTGTAATACTCAAGGCAGGTCTTTTCACTCTAGCTCTTAGAATTCTGGGGACACAATTCCTTTTTCTATATGTCTTTAAGGATTTTCCAATGGAAAAGTTTGAGAAGCAGG
Organism: Galeopterus variegatus; assembly: GCF_000696425.1. Lineage (NCBI taxonomy): Eukaryota > Metazoa > Chordata > Mammalia > Dermoptera > Cynocephalidae > Galeopterus > Galeopterus variegatus. The sequence goes on from NW_007727772.1 coordinate 345,130, forward strand.
GATCTAAGACATTTACCCCTTTAACTGCTTTTCTATTAGCCATAAATTCTTCCACAACCTGTGAAATTTACCCCTTTAACTGCTTTTCGCTTTTCTATTAGCCATAAATTCTTCCACAACCTGTGAAATGAGCCCTCACCTTCAGAAGCATCTACTCAGAAAGATGCCCTTCCCACAGTCATCTTTTTCTCAGGAACCGTATGTTCTATAACAGACAATTTACAAGCCATGGTATTCTTTTAAACACTGGCATTTGAAATGTCCATAATCCAAAACACAAAAGTTAAAAAAGAAGAAAATGGTTATGGGACACAATTTAAAGGCCAATCAATTGCTTAGCAGTAGGTCCTCTGTATAGAGTGAGCCCTGGAGGTAGTCCAATTAAAGTCTACGGTCTCTATCAACGACCTGGTTTTTTTCAAGAGCAATTCAAAATGAGTAAAGCTTGAAATTGTATACATAAAAAAATGAAATCCAATAGAATAAAGATACACTATGGAAAAAATACTGGTAAAATAGTCTAAAGTTAGACTATTTTAAAATCAGACTATCGTCATTTACAGGAGAAAAAAAAGTCCAGCACTCTAAGTCAGTTTAGTATGTGCACAAGAACATGTTTCCATTTAGGCTATTCAAAATGCCTGTAATGAAAACAGTTTCAATTGTAAAAATTAATCTAAAATAATTGGTGATTGATTCTTAAGAACAGATAGTTTTGAAAGATGAAACCAATTTTTCTCTGATGTAAGGTGTACTTGCTTGACTTATTACGCAAACATTTTATTATGTTCCTATCCTTTAAGACATTCCTTAAATGCAGTAAAGCCCCAGACTTGTTTTCTCAATAGCTAGAATGCTGGAATCTATTGCCAGGTGGGAGAATCATTGGAATAAAACATGCATATTTAATAAAGGGTAAGCAGTGTTTAATTATCACTTCAAAGGGTTGCTGTCAAGTATAAACCATTTTCTCCTCCTATTTTAGTGACATTTGGATTACCTATTTTGTTTTGGCTTTCCACTATGTCTGATTTGGTTAAAATCAACTTAAGGGACCTCAGTCACATCATTTGAAAACAGTGGGAAAGCACTGATCATATAAGATCCTGCCTTACCAATAGCAAGCATTCAAGAAAGGTATATTAAATTAATTTGCCAACTCAATAAATACAATATTTTTGAGGGGGCAGGGTGGGAATATTTCATTGCAAGAAAGCAGCCTCAGCTGACTATATAGAAAGTGCATTAAATGGACCTCCTTAGCTAAACAGCATTAAAATTATAAGATATGAATCAACAAGTGAACTAATTCTGTTGCTGGGTTCTCAGAGCCAATATGAAATAAAATTTTGGAGCAGTCCCTGAGCTAAATCAGGAAAAATAACCAATTTTTATTTAGCACAGTACATCGTATAGAGGCACTCAGTGAGTGATGATTGTAATGGTGACAATACATTGTCATTGTTTCTCAAATTACACTCCTTTGATCACTGTATTAATGTTTCTGTTGCTTATAACAAAATACCTGGAATTGGGTAATTTGTAAGAAAATGAAATTCATTGCTTACAGTTTTGGAGGCTGGGAAGAACTTTAGTAGTGACAGTGACACAGGGGTTTCGCATAGCAGAATGATGGAATAGAGAGAGAGAGAGAGAGAGAGATTAACCTCCTAATTCCCTCTTCTTTTAAATCCACCAGAACCACTCCCATTATTCCAAGAATGGGTCAATCCATTCCCAAATGTACAGTCCTCGTAATCCAATCACTTCTTCAAGTCCCCGCCTTTCAATTACCATAACAGAACTTTTCACCTTCTTAACACTGTCACAGTGGGGACCAAGCCTCCAACATATTAACCTTTGGGGGGACACAATTCAAACCACAGCAGTCATCTACCATAGAGATGCAGTGCTACTCCATTGGATTCATTCAAGGAGTATTTGTTAAGTGTTCTAGGCACTGGGGATACAGTAGTGAACAAACAAGACAAAAATTCCTACTTTCCTTGAACTTAGTTCCTAGTTGAAATGAAGGAAAGCTAGACAATAGATAAGTAAAATATATACTGTGTTAGTGGTAAATGCTTAGAAGGAAAATAAAGGAGGAATGGGGTATGAAATGTTAAAGAAGAGTTAAAAATGCAGATAAGGTGACCATGGAAGAATTCCAGGGAAGATGAATTTTGAGTAAAGATTTAAAGAAAGTCAAAGTGTTAAGTCATGCAGATATCTGAGGGAAGAGCATCATAGACAATGGTGACACTATGTGCAAAGGCCCTGAGACAGGAATTTCAAGGAACAGCAAAGGGGTCAATGCAGCTAGACATGAGGAGATGAGAGAAATAAGAGTGAAGAAGGCAGACCACAAAAGTCCCCATAGGTCACAGTAAAATTTAAGAATTGTGACTTTAAATTATCTAAGCAATGGAGACAGATATTGATTTTATGACCTGATTATTTTATAATCACTAATCCACTGCTTCACTTTGCCTGTGGAGAAATGGGGTCTAAGTCGTTCGAACTAAAGTCAGTTACCAACCTGTCAATTTGGCCATGCAATTTCCAAACTGTGCTTGAGGAAGAGAACTCCAGGATACCCTGTGAAAGAGGCCTCCCCCACGGAGAAGGAAACTAGAGCTAACGCAATCATGTGGTGAGGATGTGTTGGATAAGGTCACAGAGCACGCACTCTAAAAGCATGGTGAGTTCCAGGATTTGGCTAACATAGAACATATGGGCAGGGACTTTTCTCAATTTTTTAAGAATAAAAATGTTCGTTTTCTTTTTAAAAGGAAGCAAGTGAACACTTGTGTGTCATTCTAAATATATACAGATTCTAAATTTATATTCTAAATATATAGTCTCTACATCTCCTGTAATATGCCTTCTAAATTTATATGTACCTCAAAATGAATTCATGATTAGTGCTTTTTATTACACAAATAGAAATTTATATTCACAAAAATGTTAACAGTTCTTTCTGATTGAATTTCAAAATAACAACTAGCATTTATACAGCACTTGATAGTTGAGATAATAATGAGACCCAACCCAGTTCCACAAACCATACCTAAAAATTCATTTCTACTTTATAGTCACACCACACACACAGCCTTATATTTTAACTGGTTTCTAATCTATTCAATGATACAGAACAAAAACTGCCTTTTACTTATTTTTTATATTTGCTTTACATACCTCTGAATTATTTTATATGCCTCCTCCAAATTCTGCACATAGTAGGCACACAGGTAAATTCTCAACTGACCACTAACTAACCAATCTGGAGCAATGCAACCCTGAAAATGACTTATCAGATATTTTGTTCCACTATTTATTTGACTTCTTTGGCTCCATCCAAAAACAAAATTTAAGAATTTTAAGAGGATAAACCTTGATAACTGAAAGGGACATAGATATATTTAAGTGGATTTACTGGACCAATGATGTACCTTTCATGAGAACATTTATATCCTGCAGCTTTTTTTTTCTTGAGCACAATTTCCTTAGGCATTTCATCATTAAGGCCTGATTCAATATGAATTTTTACAAAGACACATAATAAATTGCATTTTAAAAAGGCATTCATTGTTAACAATATGATCTTTTACCCAGGTACAAGTTATTCTTTTGGAAAGAGTACAGGTAATTGGTTGCAAATAATGGATACTGATTACCTTCTTGAGTAGAAGAAGCCTCTAGGTGTTGAAGTTTAAGGCCAGTGTCTAATCTTTGAGGCTTTGTATACAGAAATAAATAACAAAGGACACAGACGCTGATGACAAAGGCAAGTAAAACAAGGGCAGCAATTCCCAATCCAATCAGGGCACCAATGCTGAAGAAAATAGAAAATAACATTATGTCATACAAAATGGTTTGCACATAAACTAAAGAGAAGGTTTGTATATCCTTAATTCTTGTTCTTAGTTATTCATAACCAAATTATATTTTAGCATGAACAGTAAATGACTGAAATCTACAGCTCACCTTTTTCTACCATCAAATTCTTGTTTTACTTTCTCTACAGGTTTCTCTGTTCCTTTTAAATTTATATGTTAATATTAGTAGGGAGGATCATGTGAATTCATATTACAGATAAAAGATCACATGATTCTCTAGAGATAGTTCAAAAACATCTTAATCCAATAGACCTCTATTATTAATATACCTTAGGAAGAAAGATCAGGTTTACCAGTAAAAGATAAATAGAAAAATATTTGCTTCTGCAAAAGTAGGGAAGCAAATGTTTACCAAAAATATAAAACTTTTCTTTTGGAAACATACAGAAACATATATGCAATATATCATTTATTGATATATAAAACCACAACTATTACAAAAGAGGAGAAAAAGATCTGAATTAAAGGAAAACAGTATATATGAAATTCGTGTGAAGTTCCTGTTTGGTCTGAGTTTTTCTTTTCTTTGGGCATACCACCAACAGCTTCTGGCATTAAGGAAGAAACCCTTGTGCTTTCCTCTAAAAATAAGATGTATGTCCAGTTGTATCTGCTATGCACTAAATTTATAATAATTTCTTCTGGTGCAGCTACTCATAAGGCTAATCATTTGAGAGGTAATATAGTTTTCATAAACCTGAGAACTTAATACTATTACATAAGAAAGGAGGTTGGGAAAAAGGCATTATCTTGAAAGGCCTATATGCAAGCATATGTACTTCTGCAACTGTGTGCATGTGTGTGTGTGTGTGTGTGTGTGTGTGTAAATATCTACAACTAGATTTTAAGCTGTTCAAGACAGATATTTCTGTTGACTTTTTCACAATGTTGTACAGACATTAAAAGTGTTCAAGTGCTTATCTTGTAGAAGATGTTCAATAAATGGAAGTAAATAATAATTGACTGCTGATTGATCTACCTGTAGTAATTTGGACAATACGACATTGAAAAGTAATAATTTTTTTCTTTATTATCTTCCTGGCTTGCCATTAGGTTTCTTCTCTTTCTTAGGGATTAGGTCCCTGACAAATTTGACCTGTACCAAAAGAGAGGGAAGGGAGAACTTGACCAGGGATGCTAGGAGCATTGCTGCTTTGGGAGGAAGGAGAACAGGATTGAAAGTGAAGGGCTCAATTCACCCCACTTATCCTCAATTTGAGGAGATAAAGCCCCCCTGCAAGTAAGAGATTGCCTCCTGAGACACCCACATGGAGTCAGATTTCCAGAGATTCTTGTGCTTGGTATATTAATGTCAGTCCATTCCACTAGTCCTGCCCACAAGTGAAGACTAGGTAATTTTATGGCTCGAGTTAGTATAAAGTTATATATTTAAACTCGGGTTTTGCCCTCACTTGGTGCACTCTCTTCTAAGGGGTAGACTCCCTGAGTCTGGAAGCTCCTTTTTTACCCTTGTTTGTAGATTGTGTCAGGGAGGGTTAGGATCACTTCACTACACACACACACACACACACACACACACACACACACACACACACGGGAATGTAATCCACTTAATTAATATTATCTGGTACACAAGGCAGATAGGAGGCTAGACATCTGGAAAGATTCCTGAAACAAGAACCCAATTATTAAAAAATCTTCAAAGTAGAAAAGCAATTTAGTTAATTTAAAAGTAAAATTGTCAATTTAATTAAATTTGACATACATATTGTGAGCTTTTAAAGTACAAATTAAAAAAACCAGACCACGCAATTATCTAGGAAAAACAAAAACAAAGCCTGCCACTTCAGCTTTCTGTTACAAAAGCATGTCCTTCATAATCTTGGCTAACTGTTTCAATGTCACAGTTCCACTTTACAGAAATGTTGCTTTATGCATGCAACACTCTAGGTATAGACTCTGGGTAAAGATGAAGCTCTGAAAGTCTCTTAAAATATTCATTTCAGCAAATAATTATTGAATATCCACTCATGCACAGCTCTGTCCAATACGCATTATTTTCCTAGGTCCTGGAGAAGGTTACCAAAGGAAATTAGCCAAACAATTTATTGATTTATAGGAGGAGAAAAGATGGGAGTGGGCCAGACATAGGAAAGGGAGAATTATCCTTTCCTTGCAGCACTATCCAGCTGTTGCTTTTCAAACCCTGAGAGAGGATGTGAAGCTGTCATCACATTGATGCAGCAATTCTGCTACTAAGCATGTTCACTTACCTTGTGGTAGCTAAAACTAAAGCCTTTCTCCAGCCACGGCAGAATCTCAAAACAAGGGCTAGTGACTCCTGGAATATTTTCCACAGTTGGACTATTTTAAATAAAGAGTGGAGAACAAAGAATAGGAGGGAAATGAAGATCTAATAAATTTACCTTCCCATTGTGTTCTCAGAGCTCAATAACTCACAGGAACCCCAGGTTTAACATTGCCAACTGACATCATCAGTTGAAATGATTTTTCTATTTTCCAGGAACTGGACTGCACTGTCCAGTTTATCAGTGCTGAATGAAGACCCTAGCAAACTGTTCACTTCTCTGCGCCCTCACAAATTCATGGAAGGTTTTATATCTTTTGCTGCTTGTCACTTCAGAACCATTCAGGGCTCTAAGAATCCCAGGCACATTTTCCAATTGAGTTTGAGTTAGGATTTGCCAGTTCCTATTGGAGGTGTTTCAGCCATTATTAATCCCTTCAAAGACTCAGATACAGAATATTGTGTTATTTTCCAAAAAGCCAGATAATATGTCAGTGCAATATAGATTTCTTCCCCAAATAATCTACTAGTGTTGTCATTATTTTCTGATATTTTGCCCCACTCCAGCACAACACAACTTTGTGAGTTGAACTTATTTGAAAGTAGGCATTCTTTTTGAGACATTTTTGAAGCTTGAAATATAGAAACAAATATTTTATTGCTTCAAGAAAAAAAGTTTAGTCATTTGCTATAGACTCGGCATGTGTGCCAAATTCTGGGTCATGCTAGGAGATTGCAAGAAATAATAATCTGCCTCTTACTAGCAGAATCTCTCTCTCACTCTCTCTCCCCCGCCCACCCCCTCAGTAATAAGCTAATGTTTGTAAGAAACACTTAAGGTGGCGGTGGGAGTTCTTTCCTACAATCTTGGGACCCCATTCATTCTCCAGGCAAAATGAAAGAAGCAAGTTCAAAATTTGAAATCCTTTAGAGTGGAAGGGAGAAAAAGCACTTCATAATGAATAGGTCTGTGTAAATACTAGCTGGAATAAGTAAAATTCCCATCATAGAAAAAAGAAACAAGAAAGACTACACCTTTTAGAAAGTCTCTTCACTTTCTAGCAATGGCCAAATGGCTCAGGTATTGAGTAAGTGATTGTCTTGGAAAGGTTCTAAAGTGTGTAATTATAGCAACTAAAAGTTCTGTCTCTCTGTGGGTGTCTCTTCAGTTCTCTTCGGGGTTAGTGTCAGATCATCTGAAAAGGGCAAGTTATAAAGACCCATCGCTTGAGCGCACCTACAGGAAGACACACACACACAAACGCACACACACACGCACACACGCAGGCACACACTTACTAATGATATTTTAAAGAATACATCCAATTCCTTCACACGCGCAAGGAGACTTCAAATACTCTCCGGTCCTAGGTTAATGCATTAAAAGGAATCCCAAAGGAGCCTCCTTTTTATTCAAACGCACTAAATGACCAAACACACCAAAAAGAATAGAACCTCTCCCTTAAGTTATCTGCCTCTTCTCTCTGTCAGAGAGCCATCTGCCTGGAACCGGTCCCCGCGAGACAGGAGAGCAGTCGGATAGGGGAGGCGGGTGGGGAACTGAGCGGGGCCAGCCGGGGCGGCCCCGGTGCGCCCCGGGCGCAGGGCTAGCGCTCCTCCCGCGCGCTCCTCGCCTCGGTCCCGGCTCCCGGAGGAGTTCCAAGCTGGGGCGACATTTCCCTCCCGGACCCTCTCCTGTCCTCGGAGGCTCCGCGTCATTTCAGAGGAACCCGACCAAGGCGGGTGGCCGGAACGCGGACGACCTCCCTGCCCCAGGCGTGGCACCGCTGGTCGCCTCCCCAGCCCCGGGCCCAGCCCGCACGCGCGGGCTCCCTGCCCTGCCCACCTGAGGCTCCACATGTAGCTGTGCTTGTAGGGGAAGTAGCTGCCCGGCTCGCTGCAGCAGTACTTGAGGTCGGCGAAGCCGCAGCAGTAGACGAGCGCGGCCCCCTCGCCGCGCCGGGGGCACTGGAAGGGCTCCACGAAGCTGCGGTTGAGGCTGTAGTAGCCCGAGCACAGCCGGCTGGCCTCGCTCATCGCGGGCGGCTGCCAGGGGGGCGCGCGAGGCCTCCGAGGTGCCCTCGGACCGCACCGTCCCGCACCGCTCCCCGGGCCCGCCGCTCCCGCGCTGGGGTCTGGGCGCTCCACCGTGCTGTCGCCTCTCCCTCTCGCTACTGAGTGGTCTTCGTACCTGCCCGTCTCGCCCTCTGCCTCTGCTCCCGCTCCCTTCTCTGTTTCTTCGCACTCCGCTGACTCCCCTCCACTTGCCCTCACTTCATCAACAGCCTGGAGACCTTAGCTGTCCCCACTCCATGCCGGAAAGTGGAGGTGTGGGACAGGTTTGCCATCTGGGCAGAGGCAGCCCAAACTGCGGTTCTGTTTGCCCGGGCACAGGGCAGGTGGGTTCCGGGCGAATGGGGCAGGGCTTGGCGGAGCCCTTACCAGCCGCGTCCACGGGCCATCGACCCAAGGCGTGGGGTAGAGGGCCGGGCAGCTGAACCACTAGTGAGGGGTGCTGGTGTTTAGCTTCTTTGAGACGTGCACGCGAAACATTGAAATCTGCCATTTTAAAAATCCAAAACAAGAAGCAAAATGTTCTCAGAAAGCCAGCATGCGTGTCTGAAAACCATGCTGCAGCTGCATTCTGTGTCCAGCTAAAGAACCTGGAAAGGGAAGGCAAGGCAAGTGATAAACAGAACTTTCTAGAGTTTGTAGAGAAAGAGAAGGAAGCAGGGGAAAGACGGAGAGACCTTCCATCAGTTTTGGAGTGCTGGAGAACCTCTCCTGCCTCCTTTCTGCTTGTCATTCTCATTTTTCTTGGTTGGTTTGTTCACAAAGTCTTTTAAAATAACAGTAGTAATGCACGCTTGTTGTAATAAAACAAATGATACTTAGATGTATAAAGGAGAAAATAATAGCCTTAGGATGGGAGAATGGAGACTGTAGCATCCATAGAATTTCCAAGCTAGACAAAGCATTGTCTCTTCCTCCTCATTTTCTGCTTCCTTCCCTTGGCCAAGGGCTTGATTGGATGCTAGACTGATAAATCTTACCTTGTTGGGTGCTGGATATTTCTGTATTTCTATTAATATTCTTGAGTTTTGTTCTGGGATGCAGTTATTTGGAAACAGTTGGATTCTTTTAGATTTGCTTTTAAGCTTTGTAAGCAAGATTAGAGCAGATTTAGGACTAAATTTTCCCCAACTACTGAGGCAATATCCTTCTGAATATGCCACTTGATACCTTGTGGATTGCAAAGCTTGCCATTCTGACTGGTGGGAACACAAACTATTCCCGGCCTTGTAAGAGCTCCAAGGATTGTTCCCTCTGCTTCTCTCAGGTGGTTCTTTTCCTGGCCTTGAGTAGTGTCCTTTCAGGCTTGCACTGATCAGTTCTCAGCTGGAGACTCTCTCTCTCCAGCTCTCTCCTCTCTGGTGCTCTGTACTGCTACCTGTGGGCACCATGGCTTCCCTGGACTTCCAGCTCTGCCTTCTCAACTCCGAAAGACCATTGGGCTTCACCTGGGTTCCCCCCGCCTGTACAGTGGCCTAGATACTCTCTTGATAGTGAGCTGGGGTCATCATAAGGCTCACCTGTTTCCCCTCTCTCAGGGATCACTGTCTGCACTACCTGATATCCATGTCCAAAACCCATTGTTTCATATGTTTTGTTTGTTTAGTTGTTTCAGGCAGGAGGGTAAATCTGGTCCTTGTTATGCCAGAGACTTGGCCAGGGAATTGGACCTGATCTAGGCTAAGCCAGTTAGGGTCTGACTCCTGGAATTGCAATTCCACCAGGTGGACAAGAAGTCAAAAACCTAGTGTATAGGAAGGAGAAAAATGAAGCAAATAGAGAGGAGGAAAAAAGGGTAGAAAGAGTGTTCATGGCTTTGCTTGACTTTGCCTGCCCTGTGGTCCCACATCACTGAGTCTCCAACTCTCTGTTACCAGGCAGGAGTTCTGACTGGGAGTGGGATGGAGCTGGTCCAACACCAAAAGTTATACCATAAATTTTATTGTTTCCTCTTTTTTTTTTTTTATTTCAGTGATTCTCAACAAGATGGTACTCCTATTTAGGGAATATTTTGGAAATAAGGAAACATTTTTGGTTGTAATGATGACAGGGTACCCTACTGACATTGAGAGATATGGGCTAGGGATGCTGGACATCTCAACATCCTGCAACATGTAGAGGAAAATAAGCCAATACCGCACACATCTGAGTTGGCCTGCATGCGTCTGTCACTCTGTAATGATTTACAGCTGCTGCGTCCATAGTATTGATATAAGCATTATGTCTTGTG